>NC_056740.1:491875952-491985952 GCF_019279795.1 Protopterus annectens | reverse complement strand
GCTGCAGCTGTTTCCATAGGATCATATTGTGTAGCATGGCACATACTATGAACATTTGTGCACATGTGGCTGAAGAGTACTGCAGGGCACCATCCGATGTATCGAGGCACTGGAACCATGACTTGACCAGCCCAAACACACATTCTATGATGTTCCTAGTTTGAGGGTGTGCCTCATTATGGCATTCTTCAGTAGGTGTGTGTGCATTTCTGATAGGTATCATAATCAACAGTTCCAGTGGCCAGCATCCCCAGTAGATGGCTGTATGGGATGTCACCCACAGCAAACATCTGGCACAGCTGTGATGCATGCCAGATATGGGAGTTGTGATAACTGCCAGGGCTGTCAGCACATACATTCATGATAATGCCCTGAGCATTGCACTCGACCTGGCAGTTGATGGAGTGATAACCCTTGCGGTTGATGTAGATTCTACCCTCCTCACTGGATAGTGCCTTGATGTGTATTTGAGTGCAATTAATGGCACCCAATACCTGATGGCAGTGTGCTACATAGTAGAAGAGTTGCATACTGCTAGCCCTCTCCTTAGGGGTGCAGGGTAGATAAATGTGCTCACTGGCATGTGTTAGCATGGCATCCAGGAAGTGGTGGAGTACCCTGGATGATGATGCCAGTGAAACCCCCATCATGTCCCCAGTTCATCTTTGCAAAGTACCTGTAGCTAGTGTACTAAGGGCTACACATACCTTTGTTTCCACCAAGATGGGTTCTCCTCTGTTGGCTCTGGGTCTGAGTTGAGGGTGGCAGAACTTAGTGACTTCTTGTAGAATGTCCCTGTCCACTCTGTAGTGGTCTACAATCTCTAGCACATGTAGCTCCTGGAAGGTGGGCCTGATTCTCTTCTTCTCAGTCTGGGCTTATTGTCAGCAGCAGCATCAGTACTGACCTCAGCATCTAACACATACAGCTATAGCATAGCTGCAGCAGCCCCTAGCATTGCTTTAGTTAAAAATCCCACATTTGTACTCCACTGGTGCAGAGTATGGGGGTGAAATCAGATTGTAGGGTGTATGTAACTTTAACAGTGCTCTGCTGCAGATGCAGCCTGTGTGATTGGCTCCCTGTGATGCATTCCAACTGCCACGTACATCATTAAGTGGTTTGAATGGCCCAGTTTATGTGAAACAGGGGTCATCAGTAATTTATACATGACTGGCTTTCTCAGCCAATTTTTTTTTCACAGCCTTCCTTGCTGAGCACTGTAGTACACCACACAAACTCATGCAGCAGAGATAAACAATGCTCAGCAGTCACTAGATACACCCCCATAGAAAGACATGCTCAGCACAGCAGCACACCATGCAAACATGCTCATACTCAATGAAATACGCACCCCAAAGGTAAACAAAGTTTTGCAGGTACTGTACACCCCCCCTGTTCAGCACAGTGGCGCGCTGCGCAAATGAGCGCCGCTGAGCTTCAATGAGCTTAAATGAATGAGAACACACCCCCTTTTGTGTCAGCTGACTCTTCTGTGGACACCAACATGGTTCTGGGCCTACACAGATGGAATCTGCGGGTACGGATACCCATTTTTGCTATTCATTAACCCCAGCTCATTTGCATAGAGATCTGTGCACACAACCTGAGAACTACACTATTCCAGGCCCTGCCTTGTTAGCAACCACAGCAGTCTACCATTGTACATACTCCATGCAAGGTCCTATAATGCATTATTGTCACATATATTTTTTTTTTCGTTTTTACACTTTTTCGAGTTTTTTTTGCATAATGGCTTGTTTGCACACTGCGGCAAGCTGCTCAAACATAACCTGATTATGAAAAAACAAATTGTATAAAATAATTTTCCGTTATGTTTGGACACACAGGGCATAGTTCTGCACATACCTGTGTTTGCTCTGCTATTTCTTTCCTTCTAACTGCACATTTACAGCTCCTGTTGACTGTTTTACATCCTGTACATAGAATGTTTCCATGTAGACTTCGGACACCAACACAGGGTCTGCAGTACTGCCTATTTGCTTGCTGCATTGCTCAGCCACCCTCATTTGCATGTAATTCACCTGCGTATGAGGTAATTTACATGCCATGGACACTTCTGTGTTGGTTTGCTCATGCACAACTCTCAGCACCGTTTACTGAATCATACATCTGCTTATATCTGTGTAAGCTCCGTGCCACTATCCCTACATGGAAAAAAAATCCATGTAGGCTTTGTTGAATTACCCTCTCTGTCTGTTCTACTGATTAGTGAAATAATGTTAAAACACTTTTTTTACATGACATGGAACCACTGGCAACACCCCAGCTCTTCCCATATTTCACGCATTTATTAACATTACTACATTTGTTAAGTTTTCTGCAATACGACAACCTTTGCCTTGATTTTCTGTATATAGGGTAAGATTGCTTTGGCCTTTATGGAATTAGATGTCCACTGGCTGGTGCCCTACAGAAGGACGACAGCTGAGAAGATCGAAACCCACATAACCGACACCACATGGTCAACAATCAAAATGCCGACAATGGGAAAACGGTATGTCTCCGTAGTGCAGAATGGAAAGATTTCCATTCCTGCACTGTAGTGCGATCTCAGAGTTGGCATATTAAAGTTACGGGGGTGTGGGGAGCAGAGCCCCCAGGTGGGGGTGCAGGGGGCATAGCCTCCCTGCTAGCACAAAAATGAAAATTGTATTTTCCTTTTTTTGTGCAGTAATTATGTTGGTGTTTCGATTGTCGACCATGTGGTGCCGGCTATGTGGGTGTTGGTGTTTTGCGCTGTCGTTCTTGTGTAGGTAATCCCCACTGGCATGCCATGTTCAAAGATTAGATGGGGTTGTTAATGAGGTGGAGGTATTTATTGTCGAATGCTTACATGGATTGGACATGTACTCTTCATATCTGCTTTCAGTATGCAAAATAACCCCAAGATGAGACTTGTTTATGTACCTTGAATCTTGTTGAGAAAACGTAGAAATAATACAAGTAAATGCAGAGAGCAACCATTAATTATGTAGCATATGTAGAACTTTCTAATTGTAAGAGCAATTTTTAAAAAAGTTTCACTATTTTTGGGCCTTTGTCCCCCCATTATTTGTGACTTTGTCCAGATTTCTTGCTTTAAAAGGTTGAGAGGTACGATACAGATGTGAATATTTTCTTTTCCTAGGGTGATGTAATTAAAGCTATTACATAAGTGGTAACAAAAGAATTGTTAAAAACTAACATTCATCATATAATCTTGTGAAATATTAAAAACATTGAAATAGATTTGATAAAGCAAAATTAGGCTTTATGCCAAACCTTTAGTATATTCAGTGAACTGCACCATTGTGTATTAGAAAAAAAATGCATGCAGAAAGAAGGCACATAGTAAATATGTTGACATGAAATATAGAAAAAAGCCCAGCCCTAAATTAGGTAGATTCAGAAGAAGACTGCATATAGCTAACTATAGCTTTATGTGCAGAAAGGTTTGTCTCTAATATCATTTAGTATCTGTTGATGAAGCATTTCTGCAGTCAAGCACAGCTAACACCTCTGGGTGTTATGTGATAAGACTTCCAAAACAGTCCCTAAAAATAAACAAACAAGAAACATTAAGCATGCAACTTTCCAAATGATGGATAGGAGAAAAAGCTAAGCTTTCCCTGAAGTAGATTGTTGCTATTCTGAGGCATCTCTGAAAGAACCAACGTGATCTGTTTATATTCTAACTGCTATGTTTGCACAGATGTTGAAAGTGATAAATCTGCATACATTAGCTGAGAAGGCAACTATACATGGGCAGTTTCTTCTTGTGATGTCAAACCTGCAAAAAATTAATGAAAGCTTGAAGGCAGGTATGCATGTATACATGAAAATAATGCTAACGCCCACCACAAAACTGAATAGATGAGTTATACTACACCAATACTGAACATATGCAAACCCGTATCTAAGCAAATATTACATCTGTTATTGTTTAGCTGGGATGCATTTTTAATAGAAGATTACATGAAGATACAGTTATCAAGCAATATGCAGAGCAAACCACAACACATAAAAATGTATTCCTGAACTGGTTCTAGGAAACAAAGAAGTAGACAGGTCAACACAAAGCTGGGGTATACAGTGTGACATCACTGTGTGCCCTATTCCTAAATTGTGTCCAGGGAGCACAGGGGAGAAAGACTACATAAAACTGGGGTGCACTGCATGACAATGTTGTGTGCCCTACTTCTGAACCATAAACAGAGAATAAGGGGAAACAAGACTGCATGACACTGGGGTACTCTGTATGGCACTAATGTGTGCCCTCCTACTAAACTGGGAAGAGTGAACAATGGAGGACAAGTTCACATTATACTAGGGTGCACAGTGTAGCAGACAGTGTATCCAACAACACATCTGTGCATAAGGTATGGGCAAGGAGAGGACTGCAACATACTGGGGTACACAGCATGGCACTACTGTCCACTGTATTCCTAGGCTGTGCACAGAGAACAATACTACATGAAGCTGGGGTACACAGTGCAATGGCACATTATGCACTACTCCTAAACTGTGTATAGTAGGAACAGATAAGAGAGACAAGTCTGGAGTACACAGTGTAAGACTACTATGTACATTTCTCCTAAACTGTACATGGAGAACAGAAGGAGGGCAAGGCAACATAATATTGGGCTACACAATATGGCACCACTCTGTACCATCCTCCTGGAGTATGCAGAGGGAATAAAGAGAGGGCAGAACTACATAAACAGGACATGTTGTAGAGACAGACATGTTTCTCAGAGAATTCCCATCTATGTGAAGCAGAGTTCCTCTCTAACCCTTTTTAAATTCAACTTGGACCAATGGATGGATAATTTGAAATTAACCCCTGGACTGATGCCCGTGTCTCTGATGGACAGTGGTGGTCAGTAAGTTACCCATTAATATAAATCAAATTTGTGGGTGACATTTGGATTGCACAGCTATAATGCTCTTTGTGGGTGATTTTAAGCCTAGTCACTCATCTCTTGTGAGACTCAAACCCTGCACCTTGTGTTTGTAAGGCAAACACCTTAACCATTATGTCAACATCCCTTTAGTGGTCATTAGTCTGGTATACACCTATGAACCTCTGTGAAGCTGGGTTACAAAGTGCAGCACCACTGTATGTCCTCCGCTTTAACTGTGCACAGAGAAAAAGGGGCAAAAATACATGATGCTGGGGTGCACAGCATGACATTTTTGTTCTCTCCTCCTAAACTGTGCACAGGGAAGAAGACGAGCGCAAAGCTTCAGGAAACTGAAATGCACATTATAAGAAACAAGGTCCTCAACAAAACAGCTATGTATAAGTCATGGACACAGAGAGGTCTATAACATACTGAGTGCACAGAATGGTACCGCTTTGGGCAATACAACTCCACAATGTAATGGAATGTTAAGGAGCAGTTTAATACTTGAATAAAATCCAGGCAGACAGCGGAGCAGTAGTGTGTGTCTTGAAACATATTAATATGAAGATTGCCATGGTGTGTGTGTGTGTGTGTGTGCGTGTGTGTGTGTGTGTGTGTGTGTGTGTGTGTGTGTGTGTGTGCGCGCATGTGCATGCATGCACGTGTGTAGATTAAGCCATGTAAAACACACTTAATCTTTCAACATTTTAAAGTATAAAAACAAAAGTATTGGAGTATACCTAATAATTGACAAAGTAATGCCACATTTATAAAGTCAGTATCTCAAGCCAAACACATTTCTTTAAAGGAATGATTGACATAATTATCATTCTAACCACCTCTTCATCTTAAAAATGTGCTGTAAAACAGTATTTTGTAAGGTTATATGATAAATATCTGATATTAAACAAAAAAGTACAAATTTGTAAAAATCACATTATTGGAAAACAAGCAAATTTCCTTGATTATATGGGTATAGTCCTACTTAGGTCTATAGAAGAGACAATAACAGCTAATTATAATATTAAAAAAATAATAAAAAATATTACTGACTAATAGTATAAACTTTTCATTTCCTTTGAAGATAGACTTCAGTTCATAAAAATGATTCTATAACCCAAAATAATATATATAGCTCAAGCCCTCTCTATTTTTCCAGAAAAACACCTTATTAATGACATAAATAAGCTCTTTTTAAAATTCTTATGGTTCCCTAATGAAAATAGAATAACTTTTCTTCATCACATCAGACCATGGAATCAAGGAGAGATTTATTTCCCAGGTGTTGAAGCCTATCATCATCATCTTCTTTCGGCTGTTCCGGTTAGGGGTCGCCACAGCGGATCTTCTGTTTCCATTTCTTCCTGTCCTCTGCATCATGCTCTTTCACACCAACTGCCTGCATGTCCTCTCTCACCACATCCATAAACCTTATCTTAGGCCTTCCTCTTTTCTTCTTACCTGGCAGCTCCATCCTTAGCATCCTTTTCTCAATATACCCAGCATCCCTCCTCAGCACATGTCCAAACCAATGCAATCTCGCCTCTCTTGCTTTGTCTCCGAACTGTCCAACCTGAGCTGACCCTCTAATATACTGATTCCTAATCCTGTCCATCCTAGTCACACCCAGTACAAATCTTAACATCTTTAACTCTGCCACATCCAGCTCTGACTCCTGCCTTTTCGTCAATGCCACCGTCTCCAACCCATATAAAATAGCTGGTCTCACTACCCTCTTGTAGACCTTTCCTTTCACTCTTACTGGTACCTGTCTGTCACAAATCATTCCTGACACTCTTCTCCACCCATTCCACCCTGCCTGTACTCTTTTCTTCACCTCTCTTCCACACTCACCATTACTCTGAACTGTTGATCCCAAATACTTAAACACATCCACCTTTACCAACTCTACTCCCTGCATCCTCACCATTCCTCTACCCTCCCTCACATTTACACACATATATTCTGTTTTAGCCCTGCTGACCTTCATTCCTCTCCTCTCTAAAGCATATCTCCACCTCTCCAGGGTCTCCTCAACCTGGTCCCTACTCTCACTACATATCACAATGTCATCTGCAAACATCATAGTCCACGGGGCCTCCTGTTTGATCTCATCTGTCAACCTGTCCATCACTACTGCAAATAAGAAAGGGCTCAGAGCTGATCCTTGATGTAATCCCACCTCCACCTTAAATGTATCTGTCACTCCCACCGCAGTCCTCACCAATGTCACACTACCCTCGTACATATCCTGTACCACTCTTACATACTTCTCTGCCACTCCCGACTTCCTCATACAATATCACAACTCCTCTCTAGGCACCCTGTCATATGCTTTCTCTAAATCCACAAAGACACAATGCAACTCCTTCTGACCTTTTCTGTATTTCTCCAACAACACTCTCAGAGAAAATATTGCATCTGTATTGCTCTTTCCTGGCATGAAACCATACTGCTGATCACTAATCATCACCTCCCTTCTTAACCTAGCTTCCACTACTCTTTCCCATAACTTCAAGCTGTGACTGATCAATTTAATCCCTCTGTAGTTACTGCAGCTCTGCGCATCACCCTTATTCTTAAAGATAGGTACCAAAACACTTTTTCTCTACTCCTCAGGCATCCTGTGACTTTCCTAAATTTCATTAAAAAATCTGGTTAAAAATTCGACTGCCATTTCACCCAAGCACCTCCATGCTTCCACTGGTATGTCATCTGGGCCAACAGCCTTTCCATTCTTCATCCCCTTCATAGCTTACCTAACTTCCTCCTTGCTAATCTGTTTCACTTCCTGATTCACTATCCCCACATCATCCAACCTTCTCTCTCTCTCATTCTCTTCATTCATCAGCCCTTAAAAGTTACTCTTTCCATCTACTCAACACACTCTCCTCACTTGTGAGTACATTTCCCTCACTATCCTTTATCACCCTTACCTGCTGCACATCTTTCCCAGCTCCGTCCCTCTGTCTAGCCAACTGGTACAGGTCCTTTTCTCCCTCTTTAGTGTCCAGTCTCTCATACAACTCTCCATATGCCTCATCCTTAGCCTTCGCCATCTCTCTCTTTGCCATGTGCCTCATCTCCTTATACTCATGTCTACTTTCTTCATCTCTTTGACAATCCCACTTCTTCTTCGCCAGCCTCTTCCTCTGCATACTCTCCTGTACTTCCTCATTCCACCACCAGGTCTCCTTGTCCTCTTTCCTCTGTCCAGATGTCACACCAAGCACCTTTCTAGCTGTCTCCTTTACTAGCTCTGCTGTAATTACCCAGCTATTCAGAAACTCTTCACTGCCTCCCAGTGCCTGTCTTAACTCTTCCCTGAACTCCACCTCACAATCACCCTTTTTTTAACTTCCACCATTTAATCCTTGGCACTGCTTTCACACTCCACCTCCTCCTCCTCTTCTTGATGACCAACGTCATCCTACAGACCACCAATCTATGTTGCTTAACTACACTTTCCCCTGTCACCACTTTACAGTCTCCAATCACCTTCAGACTGGCCCTCCTACATAGGATATAATCCACCTGTGTGCATGTTCCTCCACTCTTGTACATCACCCTATGCTCCTCCCTCTTCATAAAATATGTATTCACCACAGCCATATCCATCCTTTTTGCAAAATCCACAATCATCTGACCTTTTGCATTCCTCTCCTTAACACCATACCTACCCATCACTTCCTCATCCCCTCCGTTCACTTCACCAACATGCCCATTGAGATCCGCTCCAATCACTAGTCTCTCACACTTGGGTACACTCACCACCACTTCATCCAACTCACTCCACATTTTTTCTTTTTCATCCATTGCACACCCAACTTGTGGAGCATATGCACTAACAACATTCATCATTACACCATCAATTTCAAGCTTCATAATCATCACTCTATCAGACACTCTCTTCACCTCCAAAACACTCTTGGCATACTGTTCCTTTAGGATAACCCCTACCCCATTTCTCCTGCCATCCACACCATGATAGAACAATTTGAACCCGCCTCCTATACACCTAGCCTTACTTCCCTTCCATCTGGTCTCTTGCACGCACAATATATCAACTTTCCTTCTCTCCATCATATCAGCTAGCTCTCTCCCTATACCAGTCATACTGCCAACATTCAAAGTTCCTACCCTCACTACTATACTCCTACCCTTCCTCCTCTCTTCCTGTCTTCGGGCATGCATTCCCACTCCTCTTCTCCTTTGGCCAACAGTAGCCCAATTTCTTCCAGCACCCTGTTGGCTAACAGTACTGGTGGCGGTCTTTGTTAACCCGGGCCTCGACCGATCCGGTATGGAAATATGAAATGTTCTCGGCATAAGTAATTTGTCAGAGGTTTTACACCGGATGCCCTTCCTGACGCAGCCCTCCCCATTTATCCGGGCTTGGGACCGGCACAAAGAAATGCACTGGCTTGTGCATCCCCAGTGGCTGGGTTAGGTGTTGAAACCTATCAAAGCTTCAAAATTTAAAATAATCCTGAACTGGGTAGATCCAAATAATATATATCTGACTGGAAATATTTAACTATCTTACAAAATGATAATAATCTTACAGCTAACTTCTCCTTAAAAGAACAGGCATACAACATAATATGTCTATACCTACAACATTTAATTTTATAAACTCTATTCTTAATTAAAAAAAAATTATTCATGCTAATGTCGATACTACATTCTGGTTTGAATTCATCAATTTATAAAATATTTTGATTTGGATTCTCATGATTGGTTATTGCTACAAAGTGTGATAGTTCATTCTCATGATCTTTGTAAAATCCTTAGTAACACGTTTTTTAAAGAATCCCCTCAATTAATAAATTATTTATACAAAATTATCTACAATAAATCCAAAATTGGAAATCTAACCTCCAGATTATATAAAATCTTAATAAGATATAAGATAAAACCAGAAGAAAAAATATTAGTATCATATATTAAGGTACAGCCCAATACCATAATATTGAGAGATTTCAACTACCCCACCATGCAATGGAAAAACTACTCGTGTACTAACTCATTTTCTCAGTGTTTTCTGGAATTCATCAATTCTAACACCTGGGATCAGTTTGTCCATACACCCACCAGGGACAGCAACATCCTGGACCTGGTCATTACCAGTATGGGTAACAGATGCTCCACACCAGAGGTCAACTCCTTGCTGGTCAGATCCGACCACAAGCTAATCACCCTAGACATCCGTATCCCGCCCTCACCCCCATTAAGGAAACCACTTTAAAAAACTTCTCCAAAGCCAACTTCATGCTTCTTAAGACAGAAGTGGTTAACTTCACGGCACCCATACAGATGGAAAATAAAGGCATGACTGCTGAATCATATTCAAATGCACTGTATAAGCACATACATGAGTGCATGGACCATGCCACCCCCAACAGAACCAAGATGCTATCCTCCAAAAAAAGGAAGCCAATCTGGTGGTCCCCTGCCATAACAAACTCTACAACAGAAGGAAGAAACTGTTGAAAAAAAGAGTAAAATCCCATGATTGCAGGAACTTCCTGGTCAGCCTCAGTAAGAAGCTGTGATCCCTCATAAAATCCTCCAAAGCTAGTTACAAAAATAAAATCGCCATGGATTCTAAAGACAACCACAAAGCATTCTACAGCTATGCCAAGAATCTCAATGGCAACACTCAGACCTGCTTGGAACTACAGCACAATGGCACTAGATTTACCAAACCAACTGATATTGCCATCATCCTGGCAGATAGGTTCAGTGCAAACTTTACCCCCTCCCCCCACCCCCCAAAGGGCCCATCTACACACTGGAAGATTGCAAAGCCCCTGTAATCACGGAAGCACAAGTAAAGACCACACTCTCCAAAGCCACAAACACAGCATCCATGGGACCAGACAACATCCCAGGCTGCGTTCTGCATAAATTACAGAATGAAATGGCACCCCACCTAAGTACCATGCTCAACCATAGCCTCACTTCAGGCTTCATGCTTATGGAATGGCGCACAGTGACAGTTATCCCACTCCACAAAGGGGGGGTGACACCACTGACCCCAGGAACTACTGCCCCATCAGCCTGACGAGCCTGGTCTGCAAGGCCATGGAAAGCATCATCCTGGAGCTTATAGACAAAGACACAGGTAACCTCCAACCTCTGGACCCCACTCAGTTTGGGTTTGTAAAAGGTAGGTCATGCCTCCTTAACCTGATTGAATTCTTTGAAGCAGTCACCAGAGCCATAGACAAGGGTAGGGTGGTGCATACAGCCTATCTTGACCTCACCAAGGCTTTCGACACCATTCCCCACTTTGGTATTATAGATAAACTCACTGGACTGGGCATAAATCCCTATCTCAAAAGATGGGTGGCCAACTGGCTCACTGACAAAACCCACACAGTGAAAGTAGACGACTCCAAATCTGACTTCAGACCAGTGACAAGCGGTGTACCATAGGGTTCGGTCCTGGGTCCTCTTCTGTTTGGTATCTACTTCTCAGAAGTCCAGGCTAATACAGCTGGTCTCTGGCTAACAAAGTTCACAGATGACTGCAAACTAGGAGTCATAATAGATTTGCCTAAGGAAGTAGGCATTCTACAAAGAGACCTTACTGAGACAGATGCCTGGTGTCAAAGTCATGGCTTAAAGCTCAATGCCAAGAAGTGCATTGTCTCCCCCTTTGGGAAAAACCCATGAACTACCACATAGGCAATAGCCTACTAAACACCGAACGTGTGATAAGAGACCTTGGGAAACAGCTGGACAGTAGTCTCTCCTTTGATAATCACATCGCCACAGTAGTCAGGAAATCCTTCTATGTGGCAAACCTCATCACAAAATGGTTCTCCTCCAGAAAAAGAGAGGTTGTCATTCCTCTCGACTCATCCCTCATCAGACCCATTATAGAGTACAACACCCCATTTGGCATGTACCTCACAAGACATCTACAACAACTAGAAAGGCAACAGAAATACCTCATTAAGAGGATTATTGGCTTCAAACAGATGCCATATGCAGACAGTCTCAAAAAACTCCATCTCTACTCCATCACTTATCACCTACTCAGAGGCGACCTCTACCTAACATTCAAAGCCATGTCTAACCCAGATCTGATGGACATGCTGCACTTAAAGAAATCCCAATCTCTCCAGGCCACATGCTCCAAGGGCTTAAACCTTGTCAGCACAATAAACAGAACATGCTGGAGGGATAGATTCCTGTCCTAGAGACTTCCTTGCTCTGGAACAGACTACCTATTCATGTCAAGCAAAGCTCCACCTTAGCTCTCTTTAAGAGAAATCTTGACAACTGGATGGGAAACAGGAAATTCAACCCAAGGGATCACTTCTGTGGCTTTGCTCGACAGGGGCACAGGAAAATGATTTTCTTGGGTGGTGAAAGCCAGGGAACCTCTTTTGACTAGGCTTATATAGGCCCTTGGGCCGATAGCCTAGTACTTACCTATGAACCTATGAACTTATATAACTATGGGTCATATTTCTTGTTTGTCTCAAGAGAAAAAAGTCTCAGATCTTATTATCCATCAGACTTACATCTTGGTCACAATATTGCAGTATATTTACCTGGAAATCCTTGCACAGAGCATTCTTAACTCCAAATAAAGTAGGTACATTTGGTAAAGCCAAGAATGTCTATTGTTGGAGATGCATGCAGGAATGTAAAGCTGATTGGTTTCACATTTTTATAACTGTCCTCTGTTAAAACACTTTTGGAGTGACTTAGATGTTTTTTTAAAAGTTTTATTTTCTGACTCATTTTCATTATCATAATCTTTCATTTTATTTAATGTTAATGATGACCTTGCTTTGAATACAGATAGCCTTTCTCTACTTTGGACCTTTCTTGCATTTGCAAGGAAAAGCATAACCAGAAAATGGAAATCTACTGATGTGCCACTTTTTGTAGACTTTTTATCTTTTCTAAATGAAACAGCTCATAAGGAAACCAAAGTTAAAGAACACAGGATTCATCCTAAACCTTTAATCAATAGTCCTTGGAAGCAAGTGATATCTCTCATGGACATTCTTCAGCTGGATCCTGACTCTCTTTAATGAATAAAAGAAGTTGTTTATATATTTTTTTATTTGTCTATCTAGGAATGTAATATTTAAGTCTTTTTTCAGGTCTTTGTACATATTATATATAGTTCAGTTTGGTTAAAGTATTTGTACTAGTTATTATTTTATTATAATGTATTAATTTATTACTTTGTTAACATGTAGAATAAAAAATATGAGTAAAAAACATCACCTGTCCAATTGCTCTATGATACTTGCATTGTCCTATTTGTAAGCCATGAATCTATATATCTTATCAAGCGTACATCAATACCTAGTTGGTCTAATTTATTGATCAGTGTTTTGTATATGACCCTATCAAATGATTAAGTTAAATTTATATAAATTACATCACAGTAGAATTCATAGCTGTTATTATATTGTTATAGAACATCATGTTGCAGGTGGTACTAGATTTATTTTCAACATATGCATGCTAATATATGGTTTCAAGTCCCAAAATTTCCAGTTCTGACAATAATTTATCCAGTATTACCTTCTCCATTATTTTTACACAACATGAAATTTGACTTAAGGGCCTGCATGTCTCTAGGTTTGTCCTACTCCCCTTTCCCTTAAAGACAGGTTTAATAAGTGTATGTTTCCAGTCTTGCGGGATCTCCCCATGTTTATATGACATAGTAAATAATAAATATAATGGTACTGTAATTTCTTGCTGAACTGTTCTCAGGTCATTATTACTAATTTCATCTCCTCCCTATGCTTCGTTTGGATCCAGTTTGCAAAATAATCTAATCTGATTTTAGTATCAATGGTTACCTGGATGCCACTAGGACAACTTATCACCCCCTTTGTGGAGCCAAACTATTTTGCATAAGATTTTGTAAATATATCTATAATCTGTTGTGTCTGAGAAAAAAATTTAGAATCTATATGCAGTTTATCAATTTGTATGTCTTTACTCCTTCTACATTTTATATATCTAATAACATGGTTTCCTATTATGCTTAATAGCTTTATATAAATTTTCTTCAATATTTTCTTAATCTTGTCTGACACTATTGCTTAATTGTTTGGCCAGCTTGTTTATTTCAGTTTTCAAAAGTTAAAGTTCAACCTTTTTTTCCATTTCTTATATTTTTGTCTCTCACCTTAATCAAGTATCTTGTTCGTATGGAAATATATCCTCCCAACTTTGTGTGCCTAGATCCTGATGTTAAATTTTTTTTTTTGCATTCAAACAATTTCTTTTTGAAAACTTTTCACATTATTTCTGTAGTTTTTCCACTGAATGTATCACTCCAATTAGTTGTACATAGTGACTGTTTTACTTCCATATAATCTGTTATTAATCTTCTGTGTATTGGTTTAGATTTCAGTTTGGAAGAATTATCTATCAACAAACTAGTCTTTATAAACCCATGATCACTGCACATCAACAGTCATAAAACTTGACTTGAAATAACAATAATTTTATAGGAACACAAACGATCTCCCTCCGTCACTCAGAACTATCAGTAAATCTCACTGCCTTTAAAAAATTGCTTAAACTTTGTCTCTCCTCACATTGGCTATGCACCCGCACCCCTACTGATAACCCCAAAACTTGACCTCCTCCCAGAATCCTACTCTTCTTCACTTTACAACTACTCTAGCTTCCATTTCTCTCCATCATACCAACTGCTGCTGTCACTTTAGTCTGTGCTATCCCTACCTTAAACTTTCTGTCTCTTTCTTTTTACCCTTTAAACTAATTTCTTCTCTCTGCTAATAATCTTACTTAATACTTAAAACTTCTATCCCTACACTCGCACCATGATTGTAATCAATTCTTCACTGTTATTATCAATTTATTTAATGTTATTGCCAGATTATTCTATATGGTTATTACTTTAGTTAATATGCTACCTCTGTCTTATATACTGTCTATTTTTGTGTATATTTTGTCTTTGTATGCAAATTATATATGGAGCTTTTCTCCCCAGGCCTCCACTAAAAAGTAGCTCATTTCAGGCCCAATGGACTTTCCCAGTAAACAAATGCAACAAATAAATGAATAAATAAATAAATAATGTTCCATTCCTTGGTATTTTTTTTTTGCAATCCAAAGCAATTGTTGTTCCTGAACATATATTGTAAATAATTTCCTTACTAATGTTGTTGAATCAATAGTATTTCAGTCTGCTTCTGGCAAATTTAAGTCCCCAGCCACTATTATTCTTCCCCCCTGTGTTTCATGCAAGAAATGTATTGTCTTTTTGGTGGGCTATACACTCCAACAATTGTATGTTCCAGGATTGTCTTCATTGTCACAGTTACACAATCTGTAGTATTGGTGTTATCATTGAACATGTAATAATCACAAGTCTCGTAGCTATCTCTATTCCCTATCGTAACACCTCCACCTGAGTTTTTTGTTAGAATGTCTGTTACAGTAAAAATTTTATACCCTGACAGAACTATTTTCCAGTCATTGTTTTTTAAAAATGTTTCCCAAACAATAATAACATCAATCTTATGGGAACATAGCAAATTTTCTAGTTAAAAAAAAGTTATTATTAATACACCTAGCATTAACAACCATCAAAAATGTATCGAATGCTGCTATCTGTGTGAACTGTGAAATTTTCAACTTTCAAAAACCCTGCCTTGTGTTTAGCAAATATTACAAAACATCTGCTGCAAATATTCTCTTCTCTGATCTTGACAAGTGCATGCCATCATGTCTGAACACGTGCCCAAAATTAGGCTCAGATGCTCTACATATTTCCATTTTTTTAAACATGACATTTTTTCATATAGATATTTACCCCAAAAGTCTTTTTAATTCACGGTGACATGACTATCTTTTCTATATGTGGTTTGTGAAAAAAATATGTCCTAACACTGTACAAGCTATACTATCTAAGAGGGCTGTAAGTTCCCTATTAACAGTCAGAAAGTCCGTGCATATTAGATCATTTGTACCGACAGGAATAAAAAAAGATCTTTACTTCCTTACATTAAGGCTTTCTAAGGCCTTTCTTACATCTGTTTTTGCTCCTGGCAAGCGTAGCACTATTCCATGTTCATTATATTCTCTGCAAATGTTAAGTATCAGTTTCCTATAATAACTAAATCTCCAATTAAATGAATATTTTTTCTGACCAGATCTGAAGAATCTTCAACTTCTAATTCAGTAATATCTACTCTATCAGTTGTTAGAAAGGAAAGATCTTCATCACCATTAGTCTTATTAATCCCACTGTTTTCATTGCGTATTACATTTGCAAGCATACGGTTCTTGTCCAGCTGGCTTTGTACATCCACAGTTGAGCCATGTTGTTAACATCAGTCTTTCTCCTCTTTTTCTTACCGGAATGTTCTTCCTTCCATGTTCATTTTTGATTTCTTCCTTTTCAACTCTCCTTGCCTCTTTTTTCTACCTTCAGGTTTGGGAAAATTATGCCCTTTTTCTATAGACTGAAAGTTTTCTGATACAAAAAAATATAATTCCCTGTAATCTGTGTGTTATATAAACCAGTACCCTTTTAGTATGTATTCTCTTTGCTTTACAAACATTTATCAGTTTATTTTCTTCCTTGTTATTTGTTGCGAACTTCTTCCTTTCTTTCTTTTTAATTTCCTTCTGTATGCTCTGAATTCTCAGATTAAGCCACGGTGGTGCAGCGGTAGCATTGTTGCCTCACAGCAAGAGGTTCTCCTGCTCGATTCTCGGCTGGAGTGCCTTCTGTGTGGAGTCTGCATGTCCTCCCCGTGGTCAAGTGGCATTCAAAAGACATGCGTAAATGGGCATGCCTTCGTTGAAGGTTGGGTGTCTGGCTGGCAACTCGGCACCATAAAAATCTACTGCCAATCATTAGTGGACTGGAGTTCCACTTTGGCGACCCCTAACTGGGAAAAACCGAAAAGACAAACATGCTCTGGATTCTCAGATTGCTGAATACTTGTATCCTGAATTCCAAATTGTCAGTGGCATTATCTTGTTTCATAGAGACTGAGTGATCTTTATGGACAATAGACACGGCCTTCCCCAAATGTGTTCTGTTTGCTGTTTGCCTAACATTATTTATCTCCTAAGCCTTGTCATCAATTTATGTAACAACAGTACTCCAAGCTGTGCCAATTGCACAAGTGCAATCATCATCAGTAAGTCTAGATTTACTGAGAGTAATGTTGAAGAAATCATACAACTTTTGACATGAGGAATACAGATCACCAGTGTTATCAGGTGTTGCCTTTAAATATGTATAGCATGTATTACACGTTACAAGATATTTGTGCTTTAGCAAATCATTAATAGCATATTCATTTAAGGAATCTATATTCAACCTCAAATGAAAAAAAAAATTCTAAAATAAAAGAATAATCAAAATCAGTTGCCACAGAAATCAAGGAGAACTTAAACCAACTTTTATGAGAAAAATCTCACAAATAACATACAAGTAAATATTAAATTAAGTAAAGTTGTTGCTCTGACCGTACAGCTTGTAAAGATCATGCAAAATCTGAAATTTCTTTACAATCACTTGCAGTCTCATCTCTTTTTAACAGTAGATCAGTAGATCACAAACCAAGCCAGGATTGTTTAGATAAGTTCTGGATTGTGTTGTCTACATCTGTTTGAATTTATAGCTGACTAGGCCCCTTGGGATGGCTAGAGTTTGCCTGTCTAAAACCTATCCCTTTCTAACAGCTAATGGTGAAAATTCAAGGTAAAGCAACAAAATATAAATCAAAGTAAATTTTCTTGTCTGCAAGCTATCCCTTCCATTATACAAACAGTGAAAAATGGTGGTAAAAAATAAAACATAAATTCAGATAAAACCTTTTCTTACCAGGCTATTGCACAGTCAGTCACAAACCAGTACAGGATTGTTTAGATAAGCTCAACTTCTGACTTTTGATAAATGGATGGATAACATTAAGAAGACGCTGTAGAAGTCATTAGAGCTTTGATAAAACTTTTATATGAACATTAAAAAGGAAGTAGTGACTTAGTTAAGAGCCTTCAAGATTGCTAAATTTGCTACACTCCAAAACTAAACTTATAAATCCCTTACAAGATAACCGAGTCAATTAGTGCGCAGTTTCCAGTTAATAAAAAACAATAATATTCCACAATAAATGTCACAATAAATTGTTGTTAGTAGTAAAAATAACTGAGAAGCAGGAAAACAGATTGTACTGACATCATTGATGTTTCAAATGAAAAAATAACTTTAAATTCACATATAAAATATTATTTAGTATCCAAATGCAGCTTAACATTTGGCAAACAATGCAGAAGAAAAGTCTTAAATCACATCAGTTAGAGTTATTTAGCTGCATAAAATGTTATGCCATCAGATGGTAATAGAACAATTGCAAATATCATAACAGCTTCAACTTCCTAATTCTGAACTGTGTCAAGGTCTACTCAATGCAGTATTTATAACATGAACACCTATGCCTATAAACACCCCTGACCTGATAACAGTTATGATTATATTGTGGGAAAAATGGGTATTCATTTATTTCATGAGAGGTACTGCTGTCCCAAAATGGAAAGGGTGAGCATACCTTATGATATTCAACTGATTGGTCAGACACTAGGTTGAGGGAATATTCCAGAATGAACTAGGCAGTCTCTAAGAGAAGGGGCATTATGGTAAGATATTGGGGAGATTTCTTAAGAATAGTACCCAAAATATGGTACCTTAGTACAATATATCAACTTTTTTCTAATGTAGAAATGCCTTTACAAATTGAGTAAATCTGACGATAAAATGAATATCTTGTCTTCCTTGCTGTCATTACTGTCCCTAAGATGTGAATATACCTTGCCCACCAAAAACAGATATTAGTGATTATACTAGGAGGGTATTTAATATGTTGTAATTTGTAACCTCTACTCAGAAATCATAAACAATTTCAGTAGACTGACTAAAGAAATGACTATAGGATCACAGGAACTGCAAGACAATGGAGTCTAGAGGAGCATTTCAGTACTGCCAGTACCCGACCTCATGTTGTACTCCCTGCGTCTAGAAGGCATTCACCATTATCAAGGTTTGATACAAAAGATGCAAGGGTGTCACTTGGCTTAGCTTGTAGTGGCAATTTGATATTGGGGTAATGCATTTTACCCCTTTAGCATATTTTATTAACATATAGGTGGATATTTATGTCCATACATTTGTTATTTCCCAAAGTATCTGTCTTGCTGCGATATAAAGGTTCAAGGAGAATCACAATGACAGGGAATATAGGGCAGAAATACCGAAGCAAGAGCCATGAAACACGAAGTATAGAGACAGGGCTTTGAGTCTGTCCTTGTAGCTCAAGGACTTTAGGCCAGCAATCATTTCACATACATACCTCTGAAGTTTTTCTGTATATGCATGCTAAACAGGGCATTGTTAATCTAAGACTGGACTAAGGCTGAGTACAGAGGGATGGCAACTTCTTTTGATACAGATGAGATGCCTCGAGACATTAGTTGTGCAAGGTAGAGGGATTTTCTGACTACTCTTGCTATGTGGTGGTCAACTAAAAAGGAGATGTTATTCCAGGTACCCAGATCCCTATCTGCTTTGTCAGTTTGCAGTAGGATACTGGCCATAACTGCAAGTTGTGAAGGAGAGTTGTTTACTGAATGTGACAATACTACATATTTGCATTTTATTTTAGACTTTTTTTTGTACACCATTGGTTAGTGGGGGTTAGTTTTATAATGAGTTAGTACCATTTGGCAATAGCGCCTTAGTTATGCACAGGGAAAGCCACCGACTCATCTTTACTCATGTGTGCTAATGCAAATTGCCCCTACCCCTACCTATTACCAAAAAAAAAAAAAAAAAAAACTTCCCTAACAGTACCGCAGTTCAAGCAGCGTTTATCTGGCATTACTTTTAAGACTTTTTTAGTTCACAGACTGCAAAGGGAAGGAATTTATTTTCCTTTTGTGATAAGTTGCGTTTCAGACAGCAGTTTTGTTTGCTGAAGTGTATTCCAAGTTGCAGATGTTAACTGAGTGAATTGCACTGTTTCTTCTAATAGACTCAGTTATATAGTCCAGACGTTCAACAAAATGACAGGAATAAGTTTCACTTTAATCAACATATAATGGGCTTTATTCAGTTTCAGTACATAAGGCAGTAAGACAAAAAAAAAAAAGCAGAATCATAAATAAATGACTTGCGCTCTGCAATATGCAGAGTTCTTTGCTGGTTATAATAAGGTATTTATCAAGCCTGACCTTTTTCCTTTGCATCCTTTCCTCAGGCTCCACACTTTTCAGTCTTTCCTCAGGCCTAGCACTTTTCAGTCTTTCCTCAGGCCTAGCACTTTCCTAGTAATGTCCTTGGCAGCCTTTCCTCGGGCTTCGTACGTCTCTGCTAATGTCCTTTATAGTCTTTTATCAGGCTCTGCACTTGTATGATGACCTTGTATGATGACCTCAGGTGTTTCTGAAGTCTAGCTAAAGTATTCATTTATGCTGTGCTGACACGATAAAAAAAAGGCCAAAACGTGCATACCCATAGCTATAGCTAGTGGGGTTTGGCCTTATTGGCCTGAAGGTAACCTTAAAGACTTAAAAAGTGAAAAAAAAAAGAAAAGTCATGGACATTCAGAAGTCATGTAGCTGAAACACTTGATTTCCTTAAGGTTATTTTGCATCTATCCCATGGACCTCCATTACATAAGGTTTAAGGTATCACATGGTGAAAACTTTAGTTTGGCTGAGTTTTTCTTGCAGTTTATACTGAATTGCTTGTCTGTGTGACCTTTTTACCACTTGGTCTGGTATATATATATATATATATATATATATATATATATATATATATATATATATATACATATACATATATATATATATATATATATATATATATATATAAATATATCAGATCAACCTTTGTCATCCTAAAGAGACTACAGAGAGTTGAGCCACATGCCTCTCACTGTTTCATTAGCTGCCGCATATGAAATGAGACAGAAAAAAATTCCTTCTCTGCACTTAAATTGCCTAGCTATTTTATCCATTTTTTGCTGTTTTTAATTAAATGTTACTGTTTTATACTGTTTTAGGCACTTTAATTTGTGTTTACATTGCCTCTACTTTTTATATACAAGTTTAGTAGTTTTCAGCTAATGCCTCCTTGCTTGATATTGTTTCACTATAGGCATTTTGAGCTGTTTTGTTTTTTCTTTAATACTGTTTAGTTCCATATAAATCTCTATCATTGACTCTATCATTGTCCATGTTGGTGTGAATGACCTAAGACATACCTCCCTGGACTACATGAAAAGAGACATGGAGGAGCTCTCCGATCTTGTAGCCCAGGCAGGTATGACCCTAGCCCTGAGTAGTATCCTGCTATCACCCAGAATGATAGCACAATACAAAGACAAAATAATTGGCTTCAACAATTGGCTAAGCTTCTGGTGCCATTATTAGGGGATCCAGTTTCTGTCTGCCCAGGATGACATGATCGACAGACCATGATGTTTTGCCAGAGATGGCCTGAACCTGTCGTCCCTGGGATTCTGGATACTTGCCACCCATATAGTGCCTTTTTTAGGCAAGGTTTAAATGACAAACTCACCACCATAGCAGGTATAAGCAAGCAAAATCTGAGGATATTGCTACTCAATGCTAGAAGTCTAAATCTCAAAATGCACTCACTCGAGGCATGCCTTAAAATGGAGAACATCGACATCTGTGCAGTGACATAGACCTGGTTCAAGGCTCAAGGCTCCAGAGAGCACCCCTGCATTACCAGGCTATAACTCATACCACACCTTTCGGCCACCTAACCTGGACTGAAACACTAAAGGCGGAGGTGTGTCCATATTCATTAAGGATAACCACACCTCCAGGGTAATTGCTCAACATAATGCATCTGAAATTATCCAAGTGCAACTAACACTGGGCAAGACTGCAGTCCAGGTTGTAGCTTGTTACAGATCCCATGCCATGCCCCAGGATGCCCACTCAATGTTTCTTGATATACTAGGTAATATTAAGGTACAGCCCAATACCCTAATAATGGGTGATTTCAACTACCCACCATCAAGTGGAAAAACTACTCATGTACTAACTCATTTACTCAACGCTTTCTGGAATTCATAAATTCCAATGCCCTGGATCAGCTTGTCCATACCCCCACCAGCGGCAGCAATATCCTGGATCTGGTCATTACCAGTATGGGCAACCGATGTTCCATGCCAGAAGCCAACTCCTCATTGGTCAGATCCGACCAGAAGTAATGCACAAAAAACCAAAGACAAGCAAAGAATAATCCACGACCTTGAAGAAAGGAACCAGAACTCTGCTAAAGTCCACAAGGCTGTATTTTTATTTCTGAAGTGTTCCAAAAGTCACAGATAAAATCACACTGAAGTATTCCAAAAGTCACAGATAAAATCACACAAGCGCTTTCGCTCAGGCAGTCCTGAGCTTTATCAAGTGAAAACAAAATGCAGTATGCAGTAACCTCCATTAAATAGCCTAGCAATTATACAATTAATTAATTAGTAAGTCTAGTACTAAGGTGTGGTGCTTTGGAGTTGGATGTTAAAAAAGTTAGTCATTATACCAACTCAAAAAATGAAATGTTTGCAACAACATCTGCACTTAAATAAAAATGACTAACCATAAAAAACATTTTAAAATACCAGTTTCCTAGGTTTCAGAACATAAAAGTCTGAAGTCTGGTTGGGGTTGTAGATTGTTAAGGAATATGCTTAAAGATGTGTTTGGATTGTCAGTGAATTGTTAAAAAAATTTTTCTTTTTATTATTACTTTGCACTGATAAAGACATGCAATAAAATGTGCGTGAGATATTTTTGATGATCAGATCCGACCAGAAGCTAATCACCCAAGACATCAATATCCCACCCTACCCCCATTAATGAGACCACCATAAAAAACTTCTCCAAAGTCAACTTCACGCTTCTTAAGACAGAAATGGCAAGATTCACGACACCCACACAGACGGAAAATAGAAGTACGACTTCTGAATCCCATACAAATGCACTGTACATGCACATACATGAGTGCATGGATCGTGCCATCCCCAACAGAACCAAGATGCTATCCTCCAAAAAAAGGAAGCCAATCTGGTGGTACCTTGCCATAAACAAACTCTATAACTGAAGGAAGAAGCTGTTGCAAAAAAGAGTAAAATCACCTGATTGCAGGAACTCCCTGATCAGCTTCAATAAGAAGCTGAGCTCCCTCATAAAATCCTCCAAAGCTAGTTACAAAAATAAAATCGCCACTGATTCTAAAGACAACCACAAAGCATTCTACAGCTATGTCAAGAATCTCAATGGCAACACTCAGATCTGCTCTGAGCTACAGCACAATGGCACTAAATATACAGAACCAAGTGATATTTCCAACATCCTGGCAGATAGGTTCAGTGCTAACTTCACCCCCCAAAAGGCCCATCACTATACTGGAAGAATGCAAAGCCCCTGTAATCATGGCTGCACAAGTAAAGACTGCATTCTCCAAAGCCAAGAACACAGCATCCATGGGACCTGACAACATCCCAGGCTGCATTCTGCACAAACTACAGAATGACTGGCACCCCATCTAAGTACCATGTTCAATCATAGCCTCACTTCAGGCTTCGTGCCTACTGAATGGCGCACAGGGACAGTTATCCCACTCCACAAAGGGGGCGCCACCATGGACCCTGGGAACTACCGCCCCATTAGCTTGATGAGCCTGGTCTGCAAGGCCATGGAACATATCATCTTGGAGCTCATAAACAAGGACACAGGTAACCTCCAAACTCTGAACCCCACTCAGTTTGGGGATGTAAAAGGTAGGTCATGTCTCCTAAACTTGATTGACTTCTTTGAAGCAGTCACCAGAGCCGTGGATGAGAGTAAGGTGGTGCACACAGCCTATTTGACCTTGCCAAAGCTTTCGACACCATCCCCCACTCTGGAATTATAGATAAACTCACTAGACTGAGCATAAATCCCAATGTCACAAGATGGGTGGCCAACTGGCTCACTGACAGAACCCACACAGTGAAAGTAGCTGACTCCAAATCCAACTTCAGACCAGTGACACGTGGAGTAGCACAGGGCTCAGTCCTGGGTTCTCTCCTGTTTGGCATCTACTTCTCAAATGTCCAGGCAAATACAGCAGATCTTTGGCTAATGAAGTTTGCAGATAATTGCTAACTAGGTGCCATAATAGAATCGCCAAATGATGTGGACATACTACAAAGGGGCCTCACTGAGACTGATGCTTGGTGTCAAGGTCATGGCCTCAAGCTCAATGCCAAGAAGTGCATTGTCACCCCCTTTGGGAAAAATACTGTACCAATGAACTACCACATAGGCAGTAGCCTACTAAACACCAAAAGTGTGGTAAGAGACCTTGGGACACAGGTGGACAGTAGTCTCTCCTTTGATAATCACATCACCACAGTAGTCAGGAAATCCTTCTGCGTGGCACACCTCATCGCAAAGGGGTTCACCTCCAGGAAAAAAGAGGTCATTGTTCCTCTCTACTCATCCCTCATCAGACCCATTATAGAGTACAACTTCCCATTTGGCATGTACCTCACAAGACATCTACAACAACTGGAAAGGCCACAGAAATACCTCACTAAGAGGATTACTGGCCTCAAACAGATGCCATAGACAGACTGTCTCAAAAAAGTCCAGCTCTACTCTGTGGCTTATCGCCTACTCAGAGGTGACCTCTGCCTAACATGCAAAGCCATGTCAAACCCACATCTGTTGGACATGCAACACTTAAAGAAACCCCCAATCCTTCCAAGCCACACACTCCAGGGACCTAAACCTTGCCACCACAATAAACAGAACATGCTGGAGGGATAGATTCCTGGCCCAGAGACTTCCCATGCTCTGGAACAGACTACCATTCATGGCAAGCAAAGCTCCTCATTAGCCCTCTTTAAGAAAAATCTCGACAATTGGATAGGAAATAGGAAATTTACCCCAGGGATCACTTCTGTGGCTCTGCTCAACAGGGGTTCAGGAAAATTACTTTCTTGGGTGGAGAAAGCCATGAAACTTTTCTGGCTAGGTTTATATAGGCCCCAGGGCTGATTGCCTAGTACCTACCTATGAACCTATGAACTACAGGTCCTGGGTAGCTTACAGCACTTGGGCTACAGATTCCAGTTAGTTGTAATTGGTTCTTTTGTTTTCTTCTGTTATATTTACTGCATGGGACTGCACTGGGGTCAGTGTCATGGTAGTATTTCCATAGCGGGTAACATTCAGAAGTGAAATTCTATCTTCTTATACCATAGAAAGGGAACAAATATTGGTGACTTATCCATTTCTGCTTTGTCTAAACTGCTTGCTCTGAGTTGTGTGAGCTTCCTAGCTATGCTGATCTGCACATCGTGAACACACAGTAATAATACAGTTCCAAAACTGCAATATTTGCCTGGCCCCTGTTTAGATCCTCATTTACTTTAAAGCAGGATTGGACATCACAGGAAGTCAACACACAAATCCCTCTTCTCTAGCCAGCCTTATTGCATATGGAATCCTTAAGCAGTTTATGGATTGTCTCTTGTTCAGTGATAACAAACTTTTACTAAACCCAAAGAGCTTTGTCTGTGAGAGATGTAAATACTTAACTCACCTGGAAGCATCCCTCCCTCAGTCACCTACATGCAGTGAGCTTAAAATTGTCTTACTCCAACCCACACCAATACAACATCCACAGATTACAAACTCTAACATTTCTTATGCTGATGCCATTATAAGATCTTTACCAAAGCCCGCCTGGATTCCCAAGGACAGGCATCAGCCTAAACTCTCAGGGTTACCTCCTGAATGCAACCTAAAATCAACAGCTCATCTGTAACACATAGCTCACTCTGACACTACAGGAAATACAGACACTAACTAGCACACAGAAGACTTAAGCAATAAGACCAAGCTAGTTCATTTAGCAGCATCATGGCTATAGCTGACTCCATAGTTAAACGCACAGATGCTCTACTCATCAGGCTGAACAAAGGCAGGGTAACAGTTGCCTGTTTGGCATCAGGATTTTTAATTTAATTTTATTTATTTATTTAACATTTGTTTACTGGAAAAGTCCAACTGGGACAGAGCCCATTTTCAGCAGGGGCCTGGGGTGAAATGCTCCAGATGCATGTCATTGTATTGTGGAGCACCTAGAGGAAACCCATGCAAGGGCAGGGAGGACAGGCAGACTCCTCACAGAAGGCACTCCAGCTGGGAATTGAACCAGATAACCTCTTGCTGTGAGGTGACAGTGCTAACTGCTGCATCACTGCGCCACCCAGTAACCTCACTTCTTCTTCTTTTTCTTACGGCTTTTTCCCAGTTAGGGGTCGCCACAGCAGATCACCTGTCCGCTCATGATTGGCAGTGGAGTTTTTACAGTGTCGAGTTGCCAGCCCGGCGCCCAACCTTCCACGGAAGACACACACATGCACATGGCCAATTTAGAGTGTACAGTCCACCTACAGCATATCTTTGGAATGTGGGAGGAAACCGGAGCAACCGGAGAAAACCCAGTCAACCACAGGGAGGACATGCAGACTCCGCACAAAAGGCACCCCAGCCAAGGATCGAACTGGAGAACCTCTTGCTGTGAGGCGACAACACTAACCGCTGCACCACCGTGGCTGCCCTACCCAGTAACCTCACTAAAGCCCTCAATTTCACTCACCCCAGGTATACATATGACCTCAATGACTTGAGATGCACTGCCTTGGATCATATGAATACAGACATGATGGACATCTCAGAATATGCATCTGGGAAGGGAGGGAAACTAGTATGGAGTAGTATCCTACCGTCTCCAAGAGTGATGCCGCAATGCAAATAAAAAATAATTGACTTTAATTATTGAATGGTGTCGTTCTAAGGGGTTCCACTATGTATCAGGCTGAGATGAGATGGTTGACAACCCCAGCTGCATTGCTAGGGATGGTCTGTATCTCTGTCCTCATGATTTCCATATACTGGCTAGGACTTTTTCTTCCCTGATAGTGGCATTGTTAGGCAAGCTCCAGCCACATAGCCAACCACAATTAAAATCATGTAAAAATACCACTGCAGAATGCTAAAAGTCTACACAAAAAGTTGCACTCCTTACAGGCATTCCTAACCATTGAAAATATTGATATATGAATACAGCAAAAACACCCCTGCATCACAGAGTTATATTGTTTACCATTCCTTCAGATTAAATGCCAAATTGAACATTGTAGCTGATGGGGGTGCATCTGTTTTTCTGAGAAAGCATTTCACCTCCAGACTCATAATGCTGAATGTGACCAAGAAATCTCTCACATTATTCTTATGATAAAAAAGTACTCCATAGTAGCCTACCTCTCAATGATGTTGAGAGACCAGGAGGCATATCTTAACAAACTGACATCCCCCAACACAGAACCAAATGCTATCCACTTGGGTGACCTCAACTATCCCTCCATTAAGTGGAGAACCTACACTACATCAAAATATTATGCTCAGTGATTCCTGGACTTCATTAGCACTAACTTCTTGGACAAGCTAGACCAAATCCCACTGAGAAGCTCATGAAAATTAGACCTATTTCTCAGAAATATAGCTTTCTATGGTCAGAGCTCACAGTTACCAAACCACTGGTTAAATCTGACCATTCTTCAGTAACATTTATTCTAGATGCATGACCTGATCCACACTGAATTTAAAGACTACTCCAAAGTAAATCTACTCAGGCTAACTGATGACCTGATGAAATTTAAACACCATCCTTAACTTAGACTCATTGCTTCACACTCTTTTAATATCACAGATAATTTTTACCCCCACATCCAAACTAACATTGAGGTCTCAGTCCCTATATTATATAACTAAAGTGCCAAATTTAAGAATGGACCCATTTGGTGGAACCCCAGTATCATCAATCTGTACAATAAAAGGAAGAAACTCATATACAGGTATACTCAACACCTTCACATGCCGCAGTTGTTATTTGACAAGCAGGCAGCATTCAGGATCGGTTAGCAGATGTGCCAGAATAGATAGAATAGATCAGAGAAGATGTGGAAGAGCATTCCAGAGTTTAGCTACAGTAAAAATGTAGAGATACTAACCTGCAGGGAGGTTTGGCCTGTTTACTTGGATAAGAGATTGATTTTCAGATCTGAGATGGCAGTTTGAGTGACATAGATTCAGAAGGGAGGCAAGGGCTGGGAATTCGAGAGGTTTGTAGATAATTTTGTGTTCTGTAGCTAGTTGTATGTATATAAGATGTGGGATTGTAAAGAGCAGCAGTGATGGGATGAATATTTTGCACTAGTCACAAACTTAACAATTTTGATATAGCAGGTGTCAGTCTTAGTTTTTAAGTAGGACTGGATATTTGTTAGAATGGGGGCACCACAGAGGAGAGAGGGTAGTTGAAAAATTCGAGCAAGGGTTTTTCTAGTAGAGTAGTTTAAGAAGTGTTTATGTCTATATTTATCTATATCTATATCTATCTATATATATATATATATATATATATATATATATATACACACCCACACACACATATATATGTATAGATAGATAGCTATATCTATCTATATATTTAAATATATGTATATATGTACATATATGCACACACACTCACACGTGTGTGTGTGGTGTGTGTGTGTGTGTGTGTGTGTGTGTGTGTGTGTGTGTGTGTGTGTGTGTGTGTGTGTGTGTGTGTGTGTGTGTGTGTGTGTGTGAGCATGCGCAGATCTGTGTGTATTTGGCAACAAAGTATTTTTTAATGTTACTTAACTAGCATTAGATTCACTGTATATATACAGCACATAACTGTGTATGGATTTGAGCAGGTCTATTATGGCTGCATATGCAAAGTGATCTTTTGGACGTCTCGGGGTTGGGAATAGCATGGTTTCTCACCATCTTGCAGCTGTGGCTTTTACTACTCCCTTCACTTCTACTCTTGTGTTCTGCCAGAAGAAAGGATTTATGGTTGTTTTTCTTTTCTTTTCTAAATATAATTGCACTAAAGATTTCAGCTGTTATGCATTATTAGTGTTGGCTCCTTTTCAGCCTATCATGACGTGATTTCCATTTATATTGCAAATATGTCCAGAAAGGCAGATGGGAATGCCATTAACAAAATTGTAAATGGGATAAACATAAACACAGAAGCAAGTTATAAGGGAAAAATCTGTTCAAGTTATAGGGCAGAAGTCGGCTTCCCATACAAATGTTGTGTTCAGTGACAATATATGCTGTGTTTAAATATTATATGTTTCATAGCTAATTCCACCCTAAAACATTTGGCACCGAGATAGTTATTTTCCCTTTGACATCATCAAGACTTGTATCGGACTATCTCTTGCTCCCAGCTGGGATGCCTGCACTGAAAATTTGGGAATAATTTGGAGGTGTCCCAGCTTCCCCTTGATTTTTATTATGTTTGCTGCTTTTGGATACAGTAACACAAATCTTTTCTTACATTTCACTATATACCATATCTCCAACTCTAGCTCTCTAAATCCTTTCTTGTAATGAATATGTTCTTTAATGTTTTTTCTCCCTTAAACTATGTTGTTCTCTTAGAGCACTCCTTGCAAACCTGCTTTTACAGCTACTCACACTTACCTGTGAAAATCACATTTTTGATTTGTATGTACATATTCTCATGTGAGCATTATCATTAGAGACTTCCTGATTTCATATTGCACATTAAAAGTATTGCAATGTTTGGACCAGGGTCCATTTTATGTCAAATATTATGGCTTGAATTCATAAACATGTACTATGTAGCAAATATTTGAAGAGGTCTGTTATGTCAATTTATGCTGTGCTGTAGTATTTGTGTTGTAGAATTTGTATTTGTGATCGGACAGTGCAAGCTATAATACTCTCACAGGTACGTCCTTGCAGTATACTGTATATCAGCATAAGGGAGTAACATTGATTTGCACTATCTAATAAAGCATAGTGGAGTATAAATGAACACTTGACTGTGCTATAGTAATTTCTGAGTGATATTAAAAGGAAGGGACTGCTCAGTATTTGGCCAGCTGCATCCCAGAATGTTATGAAGACAGCGTTTCATTTTGGCCCTTGTGCCTTAATGCCCCTTGTGCTGCTGATGAAAAGGTTATCTGAAGGGTCATCTGCAACTCTTTGTGTTCCCGAGGTACCTGAACTCTTCCATGCAGTGTGCAGACAGAGCCATACATCTCACATTCATGCTGTGTCATCAAGATGTACCGTACCATGGCACTGCAATGGTACACATGCAGCTGTGTACCGTACCATGGCAGTGCAATGGTACACATGCAGCTGTGTACCGTACCATGGCAGTGCAATGGAACACATGCAGCTGAACATTTATGAAGCTCTGTGGTTTGCCACATGAAGGAACTGATACCAGAGTGATTTGATATAGCATATGTGTGGTAGTATGTGAAAGCAGTGTGCTTCCAAGGGTCTTCTAGACAAGAAACATGTATTACATCACAAGATCTGGGGTTCCCCTGGACAATATGCAGTCTTCTTCATCTTCTTCTTCATCTTCTTCTTCTTGTTTTGGTTGTTCCCGTTAGGAGTCACCACAGCGGGTCATCTGTTTCCATTTCTTCCTGTCCTCTGCATCTTGCTCTGTCACATCAACCACCTGAATGTCCTCTCTCAGCACATCCATAAACCTTATCTTAGGCTTCCCTCTTTTCCTGTTACCTGGCAGCTTCATCCTTAGCATCCTTTTCCCAATATATCCAGCATCCCTCCTCAGCACATGTCCATACCAACGTAATCTCGCCTCTCTGGCTTTGTCTCCAAACCTTCCAACCTGGGCTAACCCTCTAATATACTTATTCCTAATCCTGTCAACCCTCGTCACATCCAGTGCAAATCTTAACATCTTTAACTCTGCCACATCCAGCTCTGACTCCTGCCTTTTTGTCAGTGCCACTGTCTCTGACCCATATAACATAGTTGGTCTCACTACCCTCTTGTAGACCTTCCCTTTCACTCTTACCGGTACTCGTCTGTCACAAATCACTCGTGACACTCTTCTCCACCCACTCCACCTGGACAATATGCATTACATAAGCTAATAAGAGGCTGGACTGGACTGTTCCCAGACAAACTTTATTACACACATAACCAGGAAGTAGAATTGTACATTATTAAACAAAAAGCATTGCATAATACAATACCTGGGAGGAGGGGGTGAGGGTGGGTCAATGAACATGAAAATAGCCGTTATGGTATTTTACATGGAGCCCTGTACTGCTATTCTAACATTATACCTGTTACTCCTCATTATGCATTCTAGTTGGAGAGATTGTTTAGAAAGTATAGCTGTGGTAACCTCCTCCAGGAAGAGCCAATAATGTATTCAGTACACAGACAGCCATCTCTGTGTGATGAGGCCCATGCTGGACTTTGATCTTACAACATGGCTTGGGCTATGCGATGAAATGATTTTTCAAGAATCCTATCCTATATTTAAATGCCTGTTGTGGATCCATTTGTGAAGTTCATGGAAACATATAAATGACAGTTATTGCACATGTATGTAGTCAGTATATTTATGTAATGAGCAATATTTTCAGACTGGAGAATATTTTTGCGACTGATATTTAAACATTATCCAGTTCATTGAATTGAAGTGTATTTATTAGTTCCATCTATTTTGCAGGATTGCCTACAACATATTTGTTCTAATGTCCAACAGTACTTTTGTGATCTATATTTACATCACTAGTTTTATTTTTTCAGTATGACGTTTTCTTTTTGTACTACAATTATACAATTATATTCTTGCAGCCCAGGCTGTGGCTTAAAAGAATTGCTGGACCAGTGTACTTAACCAGCTAACAATTAGTAACGAAATAAAATAATGGAACTCTTTAAGCGCTCTTCTTCCAGTACAATAAGAGTAGATGCTTTCCCTGCTAAATTTGAAGCCGTGACCATGAGATGCTGACGTTAACACCAATCAAAGTGAATCAAAGGCAGTCATTTTCAGGTCAATTAGAAGTTAACACCAGTTCTGTGAGTCTGGAAATAAACTGACATGGTTGCTTCCCATTGAAAAGTGCCTTTTCAGTTTCTGGCTTGATCTTGAGTTCATGTAGTGTCTGTCTTGTACCCACAAGTCAAAACTGTTTACTGGTATGTTGGGCTTGTTATGGGGTAAATGCCTGCCCAGTACCTGAGCAGATATGTCAAGTATTCATAATTACATTTCAAGCTGTCCTGCATAACATACAGAGTGTCTGCATTATAAAGAGAGTGTGGTTTTTCTAACACTATGACTACTATTTCCCAGCTTCACAAGTGTCTTGATAAACAATGGTTACGGTGGTGGACTGTGAATCTGCAGGCCTGGGTTCAAATTTCATAAGTTTTCACTTGTAAACTGTTTCTTTATGTTCCCAGGTCTATGTGTCCTACAAAAAGCATTGGGTGTTTCAACAGAATTATATTTCTTCCAAAGATTATAAAAACAAAAGGAAAAAAAATGATGTCTAAGAACAAGAGGGAACCAACTCAGCAGAGGAAGAATTCCTTCTATAGCTTGAACAAGCAAATCAGAAATCTTGTAAAGTCCTCTAAAGCTAATTACGAAGCTAAAATAGCATCCATAGCTAGGGATAATCATAAGGCATTCATTAACTACGTCCAGAATCTAAAAGGGAATGCCCAGCTATGTGCCCAATTGGTAGTAGATGACAACCCTCATACTATACTGCAGGAAATTGCCACCTTGCTAGCTGTCAGATTTGACGCAAACTTCACCCTCCTGTCCCTGCCAGCCATACCCCAAAGCATACCTGACACCAGTCCTCTGCCTGGTATCTCTACAGATCAGGTCATATCTGCGATCTTCAAGGCCAAAAACACGGCCTTCATGGGACCAAATAACATCTCAGGTTGGTTATTAACCAATCTAAAACAGGACCTAGTGGACCCACTTGGCGTTCTCTTTAACCATAGCCTGAGAACTGGCTTTGTTCCAGCAGAGTGGAGAACAGCAACAGTAATCCCCTTGTACAAAGGGGGCCATCAACCGACCCTGGGAACTATATACCCATAAGTCTAACCAGCTTCATCTGCAAGGCCATGGAAATAATCATCATGGACCTTATCAACAAGTACATAGGTGATCTTCACACTCTAGAACCCACCCGGTTTGGCTTCATTAAGGGTAGATCATGCTTATTAAAACTAGCTGACTTCTTTGAGAAAGTCACTAAAGTCCTGGATGAAGGTAAGCTAGCGGATTCTGCCGATCTCAACCTAGCCAAGGCTTTTGACACACTCCCCCACTCAGGTATCATTGAGAAGCTCTCCCAGCTGGGGATTAACCCTTACATTACTAGATGGGTAGCCAATTGGCTCACTGACAACACATACTGTCAAAGTTGGTGACTGCAGACCCATCACTACTGGTGTACCACAAGGATCTGTGCTGGAGCCTTTACTGTTTGGAATCCATTTCTTGGAAATCCAGGCTAAAGTAGACCACCTTTGCCTTACTGTCTTCCCTGATAATTGCAAACTGGATGCGATCATTGAGTCTCCCAACAATGTTAACATATTACAGGTGGGAACTAACACAGACAAATGACTGGTTCCAAAGCCACGGTCTAAACTAAATGCAAAAAAGTGCATTATTATCCCATTTGGCAAAGCTGAATCCCCTGCTAATTACAATATTGACAGCAACCCCCTAAGTTCAACCCCAGTGGTGTGAGATCTGGGAACACAGGTAGATAGCAATTTGAAGTTTGACCACCAAGTTTCCTCAGTGGTAAGGAAAGCCTTCTACACTGCACATCTCATAAGTAAGCATTGCATTCAGGTCAAAGTATGTTATAACTCCACTGTACTTGACCCTCATCAGGCCATTATTAGAGTACAATGCTTCTTTCTGCATGTACCTCACTAGACACCTACAGCAGCTGGAGAGACCACAGAGGTTTCTCACCAAGAAAATACAGGAACTCCAAACCATTACTTATGTGGAAAGACTGAAAGCCCTGTCACTGTACTGTATATCATATAGGCTGCTGACAGACAGACAAGTCTCTGACCCTGCCCTGATGGATATGCTGTATATCTGGAAGTCAACTGGCACAAGAGTCACTCTCTAGGGATCTTAACCTAGCCTGTGACATAGGATCATATGATCATAGGACATTACTAGGCTATTGGCCTTGAGGCCTTATAAGCCTAGCCAATGGTTTAGCCCATGTTTAGACAAATCAGCACCCGATGCCCCTTACCAGCAGGGACACGGGTGAAATCTCAGGGCTATATTTTCTGTTTCACATCCAGTTATCCAGGTTGCACTTAAAAAGGGGTAAAGAGGTACTCTGCTTGATGTGGAGAGGGAGTCTATTCCATAGATGGGGGAGTCTCTGGGACACAAATATGTCCCGCCAACAAGTCCTGTTGATGTCACAGACCAGGTTGAGGCTGCGTGTGTGAGTTACTCAAGTGGAGCTTGACTTGCGGATATGCAGCAGTCCCATCATGATTGCCTTGTATGCCAGACAGAGGTCACCTATGAGGAGTCTGTATGAAACTGAGTAGAGTGATAGGGCTTTTAGCCTATCACTGTATGGTAAATGTTTGAGGGCCTGGATTCTCCTGGTGAGGAACCTCTGTGTTCTCTCCAGCTGCTGTATGTGCTTTGCGAGGTACATGCCAAAAGGGGTGTGGTACTCAATAATGAGCCTTATAAGGGAAGAATACAGGGATGTTATGACCTCCTTGTCCCTGGATGAGATACCCTTACTTTTGAGGTGGGCCATGTAGAAGGCTTTCCATACGACAGAAGCAACATAGTGGTCAAAAGTCAGATTGCTATCAACCTGGGTGCCCAAATCCCTCATGACTGATTGCGTGCTTAGGACATTGTTATTACTGTGATAATCTGTGGGGATGTCACTCTCCCCAAAGGGGATGATGATGCATTTTTTGGTATTGAGCTTGAGGCCATGTTTCTGGCATCAGTCATTGTTTGAGTGAGACCCTCTTGGAGGATGTCCACATCACTAGGGGAACTGATGACAGCACCCAGCTTTCAGTCATCTGCAAACTTGGTCGGCCATAGCCCACTGGTTTTGGCCTCCACCTCAGAAAAGTATATCCCAAATGACCCTGGAGTATGCTGCTTGTTACGGGTCTACTGCCTGAGGTGGCTTCCCCTATTTTGGCTAGATGGGTTCTATCAGTGAGCCAGTTTGCTACCCATCTGGTAGCATATGGATTGATGCTTAGTTGAGAGAGTTTATCTATTATGCCCGAGTGGGGAATAGTGTGAAAGGCTTTAGCCAGGACTAGGTAGGTGGTGTGCACCATCTTTCCCTCATCCATGGCTTTGGTGACTGTCTCAAAGAAGTCATCAAAATTTAGCAGACATGATCTCCCCTTGATGAAGCCAAATTGTGTGGGAATGAGTGTTTGGAGGTTGCCAATGTCCTTGTTAATGAGGTCCATGATAATCTGTTCCATGGCCTTGCAGATCAGGCTAGTTAATAATTTCCTCAATTGGTGGATGCTCCACCTTTGTGCAAAGGGATGACAGCGGCTGTCCTCCACTCAGCTGGGACAAAGCCAGTACTCAGGCTTTGATTGAATAGGGTGCCTAATTGTGTTTTATTAAGTTATTTATTATTTATTTATTTCACATGTGTTAACCGGTTTAGTCCAACTGAACACATGCCCATTTTCAGAGGAGACTCAAGAAGAAAAGCTCCAACAATAATTTTTTATTTGCATAATTTCATAAATTAGGGAAGTAATTAAAAAATACAGCATAATTGTAAACATATAAGAGATATCATAGAAAAATGTAGAAAATACATATGATTTGAGAACAGGTACAAAGAGGATCAGGGAATTTGCAGTCAGGAAAATGTTTGAGATTAAATATATTTGGCCAAGGCAGAGAAAGATCAGGTAGGATCCTGACAGGAACAGGTCCAATTTTTTTGGAATAAGTGTTTTAGTTCTTTTTTGAAGCTGTTTGTTTATGTGATGTTTCTCAAGTTTTGAGGGGAGGTTGTTCCAGATTTTTGTTATAGATGATTTATAAAGGAGAGCGCCACTGTTCATTTTAGGTGTGCATGTTTCTAGAAGAAGTTTCTAGAAGGATTTCCTGCCTGAGTTCACGTAGGATGCAGCCTGGAATATTATCGGGTCCCATGGAGGCTGTAGTTTTTGCCTTTGAGAGAGCAGTGATGACCTGTTCCCTAGATATAAGGGAAGGCGGCAGGTACTGGGGATGTCCTGATTTACTGATGGGGGGGACAGAGGGGTGAAGTTTTCACTGAATCTGTCAGCCAGCAAGTTTGCTATATCTACTGCATTTCTATATGTGGTGTCCTTGACCACCAGTTCTAAACAGATCTGGGTGCTTCCTTTTTTGGTTGCAAACATATGTGATGAAAGCCTTATGATTGTCTGTAGTAGATGTGACCAATTTGGACTCTAAGTTTGCTTTGGAGGATTTCACTAGTGCTCTTATTTGCTTGCTCAGGTTAAGGAGACATTGTTTTCAATTGGGCACCTGCTACTTCTTGGTCTTGTACAGCATTTTTCCCTTTGTTATAGAGTTTATTTATTGCAAATGTCCACCAGACAGGTTTACTCTTCCTTGCGGAGGATGATTAGTCCTGTTGGGTATTCCTGATTCCATGCATCTATATAAATGCTCGTATAGTGCTTTGGTGTAGTTTTCAATGTTGGTGCCAGTTTCTACAGAGGGTAGGGGGCTGTGAAGCTGTTTATATAATCCCTCAGGAGACTGTAATCAGCTTTGGAGAAGATTTTATGTCTGATCCTAGCTAGAGGGGGTTGGGGGAGATGGTGACTTCCAAAGTGACCACTTTATTAACAGAAGATGCTGGAGAGATAGCTATATCTCATAGAGATTGCTGCTACTGTGGAATAAACTTCAAATTCATGTGAAGCAGGGCTCCTCACTGACCCTGTTCAAGTGCAACCTGGACAAATGGATGGGACACCGCAAATTCACCACTGGGGTGGCACCCATGTCCCTCATGGACAGGGGTAGTCAGTGTTTTACATAGACATGCACTTTGAATTATGTCTGTCTAACCAAGGGCAATTGAGGATACTTGGGATTAACATGGCTAGGCTTGTAAGGGTTATAGGGGCACTAGACTAGTAATCTCCATTAAACCTATGAAAAAAAGAATTACAAGTTATTTTTTTCTTTGACTTTTTTTCCTCTGTACCTGCCAGCCACCAGTAGTGATGATTACTCATTTTCTTATTTTGGCAAATTAACTGTTTTGAGTGTTCTTTTAAGTACTGATACCATGCTTTATACCTCTGAGATGTAGCACAGTGTAAACCGATACCATCTTTTACTGTATTTGTGGTTTTTCCTACTTTATTTTGCTTTTGCGTCATCTTAAAAGTACTCAGTTGTATTTATTACTGCTTGGTGTAACTCATTCTAAGCCTTTTAGTTTAAGCACCTGGGCTTCAGACCAGTTTTACATTAAGAAGGTTTGTGGTCTGCACTGTAGTGGCAGAACAGGTAGCTTACATCCTTCTAAGTTGGGAACTGCTGATTGAGAGCTCAGTGTCTGTTATTCTAAAAGTGTATTAGTTCTGGTTTAAGCACTTGGGCTTCAGGCCAGTTATTTTACGTTAAGAAGGATTGCGGTCTGCACTCTTGTGGGAGGAGAGGCTGGACTCTGCCCTTCTGAGCAGGGAAGTTGTGGTTAAAGGCTTATAGTGCCTGCATATTCTAACTGTTTCTTACTGAAATTGGTACACCTTGTTTGCTGTAGCATAGACTAGATCCAGGCCTGCTGAATCTAGCTTTATTTGTATGCTTGTTGTTTGTTTATTTCCCTGAAATGCTAATTCCACCTAAAACGCAGCCTTTTAGCACTTCTGTGGATCCCTAGTGATATCTGCATTGCTTACTGTACTTATTTCCTTGTTTCACTTGAAAGAAAGTTACTGTTTGTCGTTTTTGCATTTAAGTTACCTGTAACACATTGCATTTAAGTTACCTGGCACTTGCTCACTAAAGCAATTATATAAGTCAGCTCTAAAAATTAAAAGCACTACACCCTCACAAACTCCCCTTGAGTACCTTGTTCCCCATTGGCCCTTTTTTCAATTATAAAGGAATTCCCAATACTATTCTAGCATGTCCAAAGGTCAGTTGTCAATCTCCTCTCCGGTCCAGCTGGTGAATCTGGGAATCTTGAGGCAATGTTACAACTGCCTCATGTACACAGACAACCCTCTCCTCCTCCCAACAAATTCCAACACATGCAAGAGATGCAACCATATAGCCAAACTGGAGGCTAAGCTCTCTCAACTCAGTACTGGCGTAACCAGTCAGGAGGAGAAGGAAACCACACTCACTACAATTCCAGTCTCACATAGACCTACCATGACAACAGACCAAACACATAAACACACAAAAACATACTCGGAGGCTCTAAATAAAAATCTGCCTAAGCAGCAGAGACCTCCAAAGCAGACACCCAAGCAACCGCTACCCCAAACAAAACACGTGCAACACATAGCTCACAAAGCCAGTGTGCCGAACAGTCACGGCCCTTAAGGCTAAACAACACACCTGATACACTTGTAATAGGTGACTCTATCATCAGGCACACTGACGTCCCGCTCACCAGGCTGAACAAGGAGAAGGTCATGGTGAGCTGCCTGTCGGGCGCTAGGATCTGCCACATAACACAAGCACTCAGGTCACTCCAAGGCAAGTACAAATATGACTCAGTCATTGTCCATGCTGGTGTGAATGACCTGAGACATACCTCCCTGGACTACATGAAAAGAGACATAGAGGAGCTCTCTGAGCATGTAGCCCAGGCCGGTATGACCCTGACCTTGAGTAGCATCTTACCCTCACCAAGAATTATGCCACAATATGAAGACAAGATGATCAATTTCAACAATTGGCTTAAGTGTTAGCATCATTCAAAGGGAATCCAGTGCCTGTCAGCCTGGGATGACATGTTCGACAAGCCACGATGCTTCGCTAGGGACGGCTTGTACCTGTCACCCCTGGGCTTTCGGATATTGGCAAAGGCTCTTGCTACTCCCATAGTGCCTTATTTAGGCAAGGCTCAAAAGACAAACCCACCTCCATAGGTATCACAAGGGATAAGAAACTAAGAGTAATGCTACTCAATGCCAGAAGTCTAAACCTCAAGATGCATGCACTCGAAGCTCTCCTTAGCATGGAGAACATCGATATCTGTGCAGTAGCAGAAACCTGGTTCAAGGCTCCCGAGAGCACCCCAGCACTACCAGGTTATACCTCATACCATGCTTTTCGGCCCCAAAACTTGGACCGAACCACAAAGGAGGGAGTATCAATATTCGTCAAAGATACCCACACCTCCAGGTTGGTGGCACACGAAGCATCAGAGACTATCCATGTGCAACTAACTGTGGGTAAAACTGCCTTCCAGTTTATAGCCTGCTACAGATCACCCTCCCAAACACAGGAACCCCACTCGGCCTTCCTGAGAATACTGGAAAATATGAAGGTCTCTCCAAACACCATTATACTGGGCGACTTCAACTACCCAAACATAGACTGGGAGCATTACTCTAGCTCCAACACCCTAGCCCAAAGGTTCCTAGAATTTATAAACTCAAATGCTATGGAACAACTTGTTACCACTCCCACAAGAGGGGAAAACATACTGGACCTGATCATCACCAACATGGGGACACTATGCTCCATACCAGAAGTGTATCCCTCACTGGTAAGATCAGACCATAAACTAATCTCACTGGATATTCACATCCCGACCCCACCCCCTGCCCAGAAAACCACAGTGAAAAACTTCTCTAAAGCAAATTTCATACGCCTCAAAACCGAGGCGAACTCCTTCAAAGCCCCTGGGCCTGTGGAAAATATGGCCCAGACCGCAGAATCCTTTATAAACGCATTCTATAAACACCTTCAGGAATGCATGGATCATGCAATCCCAAATAAAACCACGACCCAATCCTCCAAAGGCAGACATCCTGTCTGGTGGACCCCAGCCATAAACAAACTATACAATAGAAGGAGGAAGCTACTACATGATAGAGCAAAATCCCAAAAAGGGAAGGCATCTCTGATCAGTATTAGCAAAAAACTACGGGCACTCATAAAATCGTCTAAGGCCAGCTTTGAGAGAAAAATTGCACAGGACACTAAGGATAATCACAATGCTTTCTTTAGTTATGTTAGGGATCTGGGTGGGAATTCACAGATATGCTCAGAATTAGTCCAAAATGACAAAAAATACACCGAGCCCACAGGCATTGCCAACATCCTAGCTGACAGGTTCAGTGCAAACTCCCCCCCCCTCCCCACCAAAAGGGCAAATATCTATCCCAACAGAGTGCTGCCCCCCTGACATCTCAGATGCTCAGGTAAGAGCCACCCTCTCCAAAGCAAAAAACACAGCATCAATGGGACCAGATGGTGTCCCGGGCTGCGTCCTACATGAACTCCAAGAAGAGCTAAACCCAAACATAAAACTACTGTTCAGTCTTAGCCTTACTACAGGATATGTACCCAAAGAGTGGCGTACAGCAACAGTGGTCCCTCTCCACAAAGGTGGTGCCTCAACGGATCCTGGAAACTATCGCCCATAAGCCTGGCTAGCTTGGTCTGCAAAGCTATGGAAAGGATCATCATGGACCTCATAAATAAAGATATTGGGGACCTACAGACACTGGATCCTACCCAGTTCGGCTTTGTTAAGGGCAGATCCTGCCTCTTAAACCTGGTCGATTTCTTTGAAACAGTCACCAAGGCCATTGCGAGGGAAGGTGGTCCACACAGCCTACCTAGACCTCGCAAAGCCTTGATACAATACCCCACTCGGGCATTATAGATAAGCTCACCAGCTTAAATATAAACCCCTATGTCACTAGATAGGTTGCAAACTGGCTCAAGGACAGAACCCACATGGTTAGAATTGCTGGAGCCATGTCAGACTCCAAACCAGTTACAAGTGGCGTCCCACAAGGCTCAGTCCTGGGACCTCTCTTGTTCGGTATATATTTCTCGGTGGTACAGGCCAACACGGAAGGACTGTGGCTGACCAAGTTCGCAGATGACTGCAAACTGGGTGCCATAATCAACTCTTCAGCCGACACAAGCATCCTCCAAAAGGGCCTCATAGAAACAGACAACTGGTGCCAAAGCCATGGCCTCAAGCTAAATGCCAAAAAGTGTATAGTCATCCCCTTTGGCAAAAACAAAGTGCCCACAAATTACCACATAGGTGGTAATCCATTAAGTACAGAAGAAGTAATTAGGGACCTGGGGACCCAAGTTGATAGCAATCTCTCATTTGACAACCACGTGACCAAAGTGGTTAGAAAAACATTTTATATAGCCCACCTAATCATGAAGGGATTCACATCTAGATCAGGGGAGGTCATCGTGCCTCTTTACTCATCCCTCATCAGGCCCATAATTAAGTACAATGCCCCTTTTGGGATGTACCTTACCAGATACCTGCAGCAACTGGAAAGACCCCAAAAGTACCTCACCAAAAGGATCAAAGGGCTCAATTTGCCATATGCTGCCCAATTAAAGAAACTCCAGCTCTACTCAGTGGCATACTGCCTGCTCAGAGGCGATCTGTGCCTGATGTATAAAGCCATGTCCAACCCGGAATTAATGGACATGCTGCATCTCAGAAAATCCAAATCCCATCGAGCTACGTGCTCGAGAGACTTGAACCTCAGCACTGAAATAAATAGGACATGCTGGAGGGACAGATTCATAACCCAGAGGCTCCCTTCACTCTGGAATAAAATCCCAGTCCAGGTTAGGCAGAGTCCCACATTGACTCTCTTCAAGAGGAATCTTGATGAGTGGATGGGGGATCGTAGGTTTACCCCGGCTATCACTTCTGTGTCACTGTTAGACAGAGGCACAGTATACTAACCTCAAAAAAAGGCATAGCAAAATTAATTTAAAATGGGTGGCGAAAGCCAAACACACTCTGGCTAGGCTTATAAATGCCCTAGGGCAGATAGCCTAGTATGAACCTATGAACCTATGAACCTATGAGTCATACCTCTGAGTTGTAGCACAGTGTAAACCGATACCATGCTTTGTACCTCTGAGTTGTAGCACAGTGTAAACCGATACCATGCTTTGTACCTGTGAGTTGTAGCACAGTGTAAACCGATACCATGTTTTGTACCTCTGAGTTGTAGCACAGTGTAAACCGATACCATGCTTTGTACCTCTGAGTTGTAGCACAGTGTAAACCGATACTATGCTTTGTACCTCTGAGTTGTAGCACAGTGTAAACCGATACCATGCTTTGCACCTCTGAGTTGTTGCAAAGTGTAAACCAATACCATGCTTTGTACCTTTAAGGTGTAGCACAGTGTAAACCAATACCATGCTTTGTACCTCTGAGGTATAGCACAGTGTAAACCGATACCATGCTTTGTATCTCTGAGGTGTAGCACAGTGTAAACCGATACTATGCTTTGTACCTCTGAGGTATAGCACAGTGTAAACCGATACCATGCTTTGTATCTCTGAGGTGTAGCACAGTGTAAATTGTTGTGTACTTTATGCTTAAGTGAAGCATCTCTGTGCTGTAATCCCTTTTTGTTTTAATATGACTACTTTATGGTAAGTTTTGTGAAGGTTGTTATATTTGCACTTGTCTTTAGATTGCTGGTCTAGCATCTGTTATATTTGTAAACTTTTTTCCTTAGGTGTGCATGTCAGCCAATAAGTTCATGGTGGCAGTACAGATATTTAAGTATAAATGTTACTGCAGGAATTTATCCTTAGTTCTTTATCTGCACATGTTAGTACCTGACTTTATGCTTTTCTTGTTTTAATAACATCCAAGGTAGTTTACTGTATCCTCTGCTGTTTTCTAGTGCAGAATCATAATCCATAGTGGGAGATGTAATAATAGATGTAAATTCCCATACATGTCAAGCAGAGCTCCTCTTTGGCCCTCTTCAAAAGGAACATTGATGATTGGATGGGAGAAAGGAAATTCACCCCGGGGATCATGTCAGTCACCCTGCTAGACAGGTGTCCAGGGAAGTAAATAGTGTGGGAAGAAATAGCCAGGGAATTGTTATGGCTAAGTTTGTATAGGCCCTAGGGCCGATAGCCTAGTGCCAACCTATGAATCTATGAACCTATGAATCAAAGTACAGCTTACAGCCAAGTGCAATGCCATACCGGACACAGTGGTGCAATTCTTACATTATTTAGCTGTGCTAAGCTGTACTGTAATGTAATTCCATCAAAAGGACATACATGAATTCCATGTTACTGGTATGTAAAGCTGCCATTACTGTGTTTTGTAGTAACTGTTGTAGAATGCATGACCCCATGTAGAAAATGGGAAAAGGGGGGTTGATGATGGTGATGATGTGGAATGCAGTGGGCATTATGCAGTGCTGCTTTCAGTTTAGTCAATTTTCCTTTCTGCTGACCTCATTGTTTTACTACCTGGCATTTCCCTAAATATGTCTGCCATTGGATCACAATAGTTTTCTGCTATACAGTGGGTTCCTGCAAGAATACATCCAGCTCAGAGATATCTTTCATTAGCTTTCTGCAGCAAGGCAGCTCACCTGAGTCAACTGTGTCCGGCAATGAGCACAGTCAGTGCAGATATATGGCACAATGACAGCCTGCCATATGGTCACATATATGCTTAGTCCAGTTTTCTCATAATGATTTTGAAAATAATTCAGGTGAAACTGAAATGTGTCAGTTATCAAAGGTTAAAGCTAGTTGAATACACACACACACACACACACACACACACACACACACACACACACACACACACACACACACACACACACATTTCTATATAATATGTGTGTACTTATGCATGTATGCTTTTTAATTATATACATATACACATAGCTACATGTGTACAGTTAAGTACATGTTGAAGCATATAATATATATTAATATACATATGTATGTATGTATGTATATATATGGGAAGTCATGCATTTTATTGGAATGGCATTCATATGTACATTAAGTCCACATAAATATTGCAGGCAAAACAAAAAATATGTCAGCTAATTAGTTTAACTAAAAAATGAAAATAAACAATACTTTTCTTACACTGTTCAGTCCATAAAGCCCCTCTGGGAAGTATGCTGTGATTAACATAAGAAAAGTCCAAGGCTGCAGACATCATCAGGACTCAGCTTTAAGGTTTAAGCAGAGGTGCCTCCACAGGTGTAATACACAGGTGTAATCCACAAGTTTAATCTATAGTAAAATTGCTGTTATAAATGTAAGTTAAATCTAATTGACTTGATGTTGGTGTTAGAAACAGAGTTTACTGATTTAGCACTGCAGTTGTGTCTCTGCTACTGATTCAAGTGACTGTTGTGTTCATTTTACTTTTTTCTTGTATGCACATGATAATTGGCTGCTAATGTATTGTGCATGATTTATTAACTTGTTTCCAAATAAAGTTATGGCACTGCGATGTGTTAGCTGTTGAAGTACTCTCAAACTGTTGCAGTAGCATCTGTTCTCCTGCTATCTATTGTTTATCTCCTGCTCTCTCCACACTATCCTCAGACCTGTATCTTTTAACACCCTCCGATGTCCTCATTGCATCCTTTAACCTGTCTTTGTCTCATTCTACTAGCTTCACCCTTTTTCTCTCTCTTCACAGCACACTCGGGCAACTCTGCAGTCATCGGCTACCACCCCACCCATACAGTGTATGAAGGAATTAGTACTGCAAACCTAAACCAAGGATATGCCCTTTGAGCCTGAAGAGCAGGGTCACTCCACCCAGGCATTCTACATGTATGTGTTATGATAGTGAAGCTTTAACATTAGCTGTGTTATTTAATAGTTCTCAGTGTGCTAATAACACTGACTGTTTGAGCCTTGTGTCCTCCCTTCCCCCAGCTTGTGTAGTAATCCTAACCGTCCACAAGACAGTATACACTTAATTCAGGTCCTTCCTATTCTCTGTGATTAAAACCTAACCCTCAAGCAGACCTTTCAGTGCTGTTTGCCTTAGTTTTGTATCACTTGAGCCCCACTTGTTTATTTGCATCTCTATACATTCCCCTTCATTGCTATGTATCTCCCTACTCTAATCTGTGCATAAACTGGCTACTAATAAGCAAGTCAATGTGAAGACACACTCCCGACATTAATAAACTTTGCTGTCTCTTCTCTCCTTCACTTTACAAGTAGAGTTTGTATTACTACTCACCCCCTCTGTCAAAGTCAAAGTCAAAGTAAACTTTATTATAATACAGATCAACACAGAGGAAAAAGTGCGTGTCACTGCATGAAATTCCGATACTCGGGCACGTACCATAAGAATTATAGTTTACAGAAGGAAGATTAATAATAATTTAAAAATACCGAAATAGAAATCAAAAATAAGATACTAAAAATAAACAATAAAGTATAAAGTGTAAAGTGAGCTGTGTAGATAACAATGACATATTGCACATAAATAATGTTTGTTTACCCATTTAGCGGGTTAGGCTATGGGTTTGTTGTTCAGCAGTCTGATAGCACGTGGGAAGAAGCTGTTATGGATTCTGGATGTCCTGCATCTAATGCTTCTGTAGCGCTTCCATGTTGGCAGGAGTTTGAACAGTCCATAGGCTGGATGATGTAGTTTTCGGACTCCGCCATAGCATCTGTTTGAATATATGTCCTGTAGGGATGGAAGGTTTGAGCCAATGATTTTTGTGGCTTGCTTAATGATCTTATCCAGTGCCTTCTGATCGGCTTGAGAGCAATTTAAATACCAGAAAATGATGTTGTTTGTCAGTACGCTCTCAATTGTGGCTCTGAAGAAAGTAAGTAGGACCTGTGGGGGTAGGTTAGCTCTACGAAGTCTCCTAAGGAAGTCTCTGATGCCTTCACTCATAGTTTTCCATTGCTTGCCTCTGGTTTGGTTGGTTTCTTTGCAGTGCACCTGGTTCACACCCTTTTTGCTACTCCCACCCCCAATACTAAGTCTATATTAGATTCCTGCTGTTTATGGAGCCATCTTTACATTAATAGTCTTCCCATCAGGACACAAGTGCTCATCAGCAGTTGAATTCTGCTCACTAGTAAGCCATTAGACCTTAGGAATTTCTTAGTGTTTTTAGCTAATTATTTGGTCACTAGTTAAAGAGCTACTAGTGGCAAATATAATCTTCTTTACCTCCCCAAGTGTGTACTATCAATCTGCAGTATAAAACTAAATAAATAAAATATAACATTTGCAGTATAAAACCAGAGAAATAAAATATAACATTTTACAATTACTTAGCTTACATGCACAGAAATCAGGTACCTCGTGTTTTGGTTTGGTCCCGCTCCGCTCGCTGTGCTCGGGCTTGCTCCATGCCCTGCCCTGCCCTCAAATCCCACCCGCTCCCACTGGTGCTAAATTTAATGCTCTAAAAACCACACCCCCTCCACTATAACCTATCAAAGATAACCTCCTAGATCAAACCCCCCCACCACCACCTGCCACTAATGTTCCTAGTCTTCTTAATTTACTCCTGCTCCAAATACAGTTCCAGCATAATGCCCCAGCCAGGCACTATGTTACCCCTCATAATACTGCTACTATTTTCACAGTTACCTCTGTTACTCATTCCATATCTCCTCAGCACCTACGAAAATCAGCCCTGTCTAGGTGTCCACTACCCAAAATCTGAAACTATCAATACATCAGTATCAAACAATACTGACCACTTCATAATTCCCCACATACCTGACCCTACCATTTCTAAAAACTACCACCCAATTAGACCCAGGTATATCAGCCCCAAAACTAAACATTACCAAAAATTTATAAACAAAATTATAAAACTCATAGTTAGCTTACATTACAGCCTGACAATGGATGGAGACATCACCCAAACCCTGTCCCATCCCCACCTGCTGATTCCCAATTCCCAGACTAATATTTCTTCTAATATAACACTGGCTAATAGACCCCCTAACTCTCTCCTGACCTGCCAACTAAATATCAGAAGCATAAACAATAAGGTCCATAATCTGCATGCCCTCTTATCAGTTTACTCCCCTGATGTATTATGTCTTACGGAGACCTGGCTAAAACCGGTAATTAAAGACAGTGAGGTAATAGCACCAGGGTACGGCATACTTAGATTAGATCTTACTACTAGGAAGGGAGGTGGGGTAGGTGTACTGTAACAATGAGGTAATACCACCAGGGTACGGCAAACTTAGATTAGATCTTACTACTAGGAAGGGAGGTGGGGTAGGTGTACTGTAACAATTAGGTAATACCACCAGGGTATGACATACTTAGATTGTACTAATAGGAAGGGTGATGGGATAGATGTACTGTAACAATGATGTAATACCACCAGGGTATGACATACTTAGATTAGACTGTGCTACTAAGAAGGGTGGTGGGGTAGGTGTACTGTAACAATGAGGTAATACCATCAGGGTACGACATACTTAGATTAGATCGTACTACTAGGAAGGGAGGTGGGGTAGGTGTACTGTAACAATTAGGTAATACCTCCAGGGTATGACATACTTAGATTGTACTAATAGGAAGGGTGATGGGATAGATGTACTGTAACAATGATGTAATACCACCAGGGTATGACATACTTAGATTAGACTGTACTACTAAGAAGGGTGGTGGGGTAGGTGTACTGTAACAATGAGGTAATACCACCAGGGTACGACATACTTAGATTAGATTGTACTACTAGGAAGGGTGGTGGGGTAGCTGTACTGTAACAATGAGGTAATACCACCAGGGTACCACATACTTAGATTAGGTCGTACTACTAGGAAGGGTGATGGGGTAGCTATACTGTAACAATGAGGTAATACCACCGGGGTATGACATACTTAGATTAGATCGTATTACTAAGAAGGGTGGTGGGGTAGGTGTACTGTAACAATGAGGTAATACCACCAGGGTATGACATACTTAGATTAGATCGTACTACTAGGAAGGGTGGTGGGGTAGCTGTACTGTAACAATGAGGTAATACCACCAGGGTACGACATACTTAGATTAGATCGTACTACTAGGAAGGGTGGTGGGGTAGCTGTACTGTAACAATGAGGTCATCAGTTAATACTAATAACCCAGTCTCTCATATTAATCTCCATGGCTTTACTCAGACTATAAATACCTCCACCAGAATTAATAAACCTAACAACAAAGAAAGTATACTAGATTGGATTCTTGTTAATAAACCACAGCTACATTACCAAACCGGCACTTTGCCAGATGACATTAGCGACCACAACTTAACCTATATCATAAGAAAGAAGAATATTACTACTAATGCCCCTACCATCCGAACCTCTCGTAGTACTAAAAAGTTTAACCCCATCCTATTTAACAATGAACTACATGCCTGTAACTGGATACCTCTACAAATTCTTCCTCTAGAAGAAGCAGTTCAATATTTTAACACCACATTCCTATCCATCCTAGATAATCATGCACCAAAAAGAACTATCAGAGTCAAAACTAAACCCGCCCCCTGGCTATCTAAGGAAACAAGGCAAAAAATGTTACTCAGAAACAAATCCTGGATAAAATGGAGAACTAGTAAATCTCCCTCTGATCAACAGACCTTCAGACACTTAAGAAATAGTACTAAAAAAGCTATTATCTCGGACAAAAAAAACTACTATAGTAACCTCCAACAAGTTAATCATAACAATCCCCAAAGATTCTGGGCAACCTTGAATAGACTTCTTCACCCCGGACAAACTACCACCCCTCTCCCTCTGGATCCGAAAAAAATTCTTCCCATGAAACTGCCAATGCTTTCAACTCCTTCTTCACTAATACTATCAATTCTCTGGCCTCTCACCTTTCCTTTGACAATTCTAGCATCCCTGCTCAAGCAGCTTCTATTCAACCTACCTTCACTCTACAACCTATCTCTACCACCTTCATCCAAAAATGCATCCAAAAACTTAAACCTTGTACCCCATCAGCTGATCAACTTCCATCTGAATACCTCCAAAAAGCAGCTAAGGTTATAGCCTATCCCATATCCATCCTTATCAATAGAACCATTAATGAAGGTACCATACCTGACATCTGGAAGATCTCACACATTATACCCCTACATAAAGGAGGTAACTCCAATGAATACTCTAATTACAGGCCTATAGCACTCTTATCTCCCTAGCAAAAATCATGGAAAAATGTGTTCACTACCAACTAATGAACTACTTAACTAAAAATAACATTCTAACTCCCTGTCAACACGGCTTCAGGCCTTTTCACAGTACTACCACTGCTCTTCTTTCCTTTACTGACTTCATAAACACAAACGCAATAATAACATTCTTTCTTCTGCACTCTTTATTGACCTGTCCAAAGCCTTTGACATGGTTAACCACCCCTTCTCATAAAATCCTTGAATCTCTTGCTTTAGAACCCAATGCTATCCTTTGGTTTACTTCCTATCTCACTAACAGGAAACAGGCAGTCCTCTGGGAAAACAAACTCTCCTCTCTCCTTCCAATTTCTCTCGGTGTCCCACAAGGCTCTATTCTTGGGCCTCTCCTTTTCTCCCTTTTATAAATGACCTACAAGCAGCTATTCCACAAGCTACATGCATACAATATGCTGATGACTCCACTCTTATTTGCTCAGCTAAAAACATTCCAGAGCTACAAACTATTACTCAAAATGTATTCCACACAGTAGAAGCATGGTTCTTAAAATGCTGCCTACTCTTAAATGCTAAAAAAACAAAACTCCTCCTCTTTAAACCTACTACTAGGTCCCCCACTTTAGATTTCTCCATCTCATCTATTGATGGCACCCTCATATCAGCTGACTCCACTACCAAACTGCTAGGAGTCATGATTGACAACAACCTTACCTATGATTGTCACATCAATAATACCATTAAAATTGTAAACAGAAAACTGGGCTCCCTCTACAGAATTAGAACATTCTTAACCCCGGCAGCTAAAGCTACTCTTGCCCACTCTCACCTTATTTCAACTCTTCTCTATGCCTCACCAATTTACACTAATCTGAAGAAAAACAATCTCTCAAAATTGGCTAACACATATAATAGTATTGCTAGATTTGTAACTGGCAATCAGTTTAGAACTCACCACTGCCTGAACCTTCAGCAACTTCACTGGCTAGAATTAGAAAATATGTTGCTTCTTTCCCAACTTTCCTTTGTCCAAAGAGCTTTCTATCAACCTAATAACACTCCTGCACTTTCCAAACTTCTGACCCCCTACTCTAACCTGAACTCACTTCGTTCCTCCAGTAAACTACTAGTAACTTTAACTAAATCCAACAACCTTGCTGGTGACTCCCTTTTCTCTAACGCCCTTGGTAAACACTGGAATCAACTTCCTACTGAACTTACTTCTATTCCAACTCCTATTCTGTTCAAGCAAAAACTCAGAACTCACCTTAAAAATCAATGGTTATGTCCCTGTTGTAACCCGACTAGATCTCCCTATAATCCCCTCTACTCCTCCCTCTCCCTCTCCTTCTTCCTTCTTTTCTTCTACTAGCTTTACTATCATCACTTTATAAGTGCTAGCTCTCTAATTTTCCTTCTCCTCCTTTAGGTGCATTTCTTTTTACTGAAAGTATATTTTTTACTGTTCTACTCTCTCTTTTTATTCTGTTTATTTTCTCTTTCTCTCATACTCTCCTTATATATCCTTCCTATAAAATAATGTGAAATAAGTTTAATTTTTATTTTTTGTGTGAGAATGATGAATCCTATTATGTTATGTTAATATTAAATCCTGTGATGTCTTCCTGTATATTTGCATATTCCCACCTCCTTCTTTTTACCACGCTCATTTTTTGTATATTATGTAACTGTGTTTATCTCTATGGGGAGCTTTTCTCCCCGGGCCTCTACTGAAAATGGAAATATATCCAGTTAGACTAGCCCGGTTAACAAATGTAAAATAAAATGTAAAATAAATAAATAAATAAAAATAATACCACCAGGGTAAGACATACTTAGATTAGATCGTACTACTAGGAAGGGTGATGGGGTAGCTGTACTGTAACAATGAGGTAATACCACCAGGGTATGACATACTTAGATTGTACTACTAGGAAGGGTGGTGGGGTAGCTGTACTGTAACAATGAGGTAATACCACCGGGATATGACATACTTAGATTAGATCATATTACTAGGAAGGGGGGTGGGATAGGTGTACTGAAACAATGAGGTAATACCACCAGGGTACGACATACTTAGATTAGATCGTACTACTAGGAAGGGTGGTGGGGTAGCTGTACTGTAACAGTGAGGTAATACCACCAGGGTACGGCATACTTAGATTAGATCGCACTACTTTGAAGGGTGGTGGGGTAGCTGTACTCAATAAAAATACACTAGATGTTACTATTGTCTCCCTACAACCACCACAGTTTAATAATGCAGAAATTCTTATTACCAAACTACAGATTAACAATAACAAATGCATAAACATTGTCTGCACTTACATTCCCCCAGGTAATAATACAAATACCCTAGAGGACATCCTCCAATGGTTATCCAGTACCTACCCCCAAGAAACTATGGTGGTTGGAGATTTTAACATTGACTGAAGCACCTATTCCTCAGAATCTCCTACAACCCATGTCAACCTACACAGTTTTTCGCAGCTCATATCCTCCCCCACCAGAATAGGCAAACCCAATAACAAAGACAGTATCCTATATTGGATACTTATCAACAGCCACCCCTATATGTACAAGTCAGGGACCCTCCCAGATGACCTAAGTGACCACTTACGTACATTATCAAGTACAAGGTGGGCAACCCCCACCAGACAACCTTTAAAACCATCAGAAATAATAAGAACTTCAACTCCACCAATTTTCAAAATTAACTTAAAGCTTGAAATTGGTCAATTCTAAAGCACCTTTCACTGGATGATGCAGTAGCATACTTTAATTCCATATTCCTTACTATTCTTGATTCTCACGCTCCTGCTTGCTCCAGTAGAACCAAAATAAAAACTGCCCCATGGCTCTCAAAAGAGACCAAATCTTAAATCAGAGCTAGAAATAAGGCATGGGACAAATGGCGTGCCACAAAAGACCCACTAGATCAACTCTGATACCGACAGTAAAGGAAACTCACAAAAAATCTATTATACTAGACAAAAAAAAAAACTTCTACTACCATCTTCAACAAAAACATCACAACAAACCTCAAAAGTTTTGGGCAGGAATAAACAAACTTCTTCACCCAGGGCTGTCCTCCACTCCTACCACGTCAGCTTCTAACCATAAATCCACAGAGGATATTGTAAATACCTTCATTAGTTTCTTCACAGAGACTATCCAATCCCTAGCCAGCCAACTGTCACCCAGCTGCTCCAACCCAAATTCTGCCACAGCCAATACCCCAGTCTCCTTTAGCTAATACCCCACTCTCTTTTAGCTAATCCCCCACTCTCCTTTAGCTAATACCCCACTCTCCTTTAGCTAATACCCCACTCTCCTTTAGCTAACACCCCACTCTCCTTTAGCTAATACCCCACTCTCCTTTAGCTAATACCCCATTCTCCTTTAGCTAACACCCCACTCTCCTTTAGCTAATACCCACTCTCCTTTAGCTAATACCCCACTCTCCTTTAGCTAATACCCCACTCTCCTTTGGCTAATACCCCACTCTCCTTTAGCTTTCAGCCTGTTTCTACATCACTTATCAGATCTCTAATTAAGAAATTAAAACCAACTACTCTAGCAGCTGATGTTCTCCCACCAGAGTATCTGCAAAAAGCAGCAGATGCCATAGCATACCTCATCTCCATCATAATCAACAGAACCTTATCTGAAGCCACCATCCCCTCCATTTGGAAAATATCTCATGTAATACCATGCCATAAAGGAGGCAACTCCTTCGAACTGTCAAACTTTAGACCCATAGCTATTCTGTCACCACTGGCTAAAATTATGGAGAAGTGTGTCCATAAACAACTTATGCATTATCTTACCCATAATAAGCTGTTGGCTAACTCTCAGCATGGTTTTAGGCCACAACACAGTACCACCTCAGCCCTCCTATCCTTCTCTAACACCATAAATTATAACCAAAATAATAACAAGCATTCCTCAGTCCACTTTTTAGCTCTCTCCAAGGCCTTTGATATGGTCAACCACCAAATACTCATGCACACCCTTAAGGCATTCTCACTAAATAGCCATGCGCTTCAATGGTTCCAATCTTACCTGTGTGGTAGACAACAAGCCGTCCTATGGCAGGACGAACTATCAACCCATCTACCCATCACCCTAGGTGTCCACCAGGGCTCCATACTAGGAATTTGTCTTTTCTCTCTCTATTAATGACATTCCCACTGTAATCCCAAATGCTACCTGTATCCAATACGAAGATGACTCCACCTTGATTTGTTCAGCCACCTCCCCGACAGATCTAATGACATTAACCCAGAATACTTTCAATATAGTTGAAAATTGGCTCTCTAACCATCGGCTGATATTAAACCCTAACAAACCAAAGTTGCTTCTTTTCTCCCCACTTGTAAGTCTTCCTCAGTACTCCTTACCATAAAATCTAATAATGGTACCATTACCCCCCCCACCTCAGTACTCTTTACCATACAATCTAATAATGGTACCATTACACCCCCACCTCAGTACTCTTTACCATAACATCTAATAATGGTACCATTACCCCCCCAAAATCAGTACTCTTTACCATAAATCTAATAATGGTACCATTACCCCCCCACCTCAGTACTCTTTACCATACAATCTAATAATGGTACCATTACCCCCCACCTCAGTACTCTTTACCATACAATCTAATAATGGTACCATTATCCCCCCACCTCAGTACTCTTTACCATAAAATCTAACAATGGTACCATTAGTCCCCCCCCTGAGTACTCTTTACCATACAATCTAATAATGGTACCATTACCCCCCCACCTCAGTACTCTTTACCATACAATCTAATAATGGTACCATTACCCCCCCACCTCAGTACTCTTTACCATAAATTTAATAATGGTACCATTACCCCCCCCACCTCAGTACTCTTTACCATACAATCTAATAATGGTACCATTACCCCCACCTCAGTACTCTTTACCATACAATCTAATAATGGTACCATTACCCCCCACCTCAGTACTCTTTACCATAAAATCTAATAATGGTACCATTACCCCCCACCTCAGTACTCTTTACCATAAAATCTAATAATGGTACCATTACCCCCCCACCTCAGTACTCTTTACCATAAATCTAATAATAGTACCATTACCCCCCACCTCAGTACTCTTTACCATACAATCTAATAATGGTACCATTACCCCCCCACCTCAGTACTCATTACCATACAATCTAATAATGGTACCATTACCCCCCCACCTCAGTACTCTTTACCATACAATCTAATAATGGTACCATTACCCCCCACCTCAGTACTCTTTACCATACAATCTAATAATGGAACAATTACCCCCCCACCTCAGTACTCTTTATCATACAATCTAATAATCGTACCATTACCCCCCACCTCAGTACTCTTTACCATACAATCTAATAATGGTACCATTACCCCCCACCTCAGTACTCTTTACCATACAATCTAATAGTGGTACCATTACCCCCCACCTCAGTACTCTTTACCATAAAATCTAATAATGGTACCATTACCCCCCCACCTCAGTACTCTTTACCATAAAATCTAATAATGGTACCACTACCCCCCCCACCTCAGTACTCTTTACCATAAAATCTAATAATGGTACCATTACCCCCACCTCAGTACTCTTTCCCATACAATCTAATGACGGTACCATTACCCCCACCTCAGTACTCTTTACCATACAATCTAATAATGGTGCCATTACCCCCACCTCAGTACTCTTTACCATACAATCTAATAATGGTACCATTACCCCCACCTCAGTACTCTTTACAATACAATATAATAATGGTACCATTACCCCCCCACCTCAGTACTCTTTACCATAAAATCTAATAATGGTACCATTACCCCCCCCCACCTCAGTACTCTTTACCATAAAATCTAATAGTGGTACCATTACCCCCCCACCTCAGTACTCTTTACCATACAATCTAGTAAAGGTACCATTACCCCCACCTCAGTACTCTTTACCATACAATCTAATAATGGTACCATTACCCCACCACCACAGTACTCTTTACCATACAATCTAATAATGGTACCATTACCCCCCCACCTCAGTACTCTTTACCATACAATCTAATAATGGTACCATTACCCCCCACCTCAGTACTCTTTACCATAAAATCTAATAATGGTACCATTACCCCCACCTCAGTACTCTTTACCATACAATCTAATAATGGTACCATTACCCCCACCTCAGTACTCTTTACCATAAATCTAATAATGGTACCATTACCCCCACCTCAGTACTCTTTACCATACAATCTAATAATGGTACCATTACCCCCACCTCAGTACTCTTTACCATACAATCTAATAATGGTACCATTACCCCCCCCCTCAGTACTCCTCACCATACAATCTAATAATGGTACCATTACCCCCACCTCAGTACTCTTTACCATAAATCTAATAATGGTACCATTACCCCCCACCTCAGTACTCTTTACCATACAATCTAATAATGGTACCATTACCCCCACCCCAGTACTCTTTACCATAAATCTAATAATGGTACCATTACCCCCCCACCTCAGTACTCTTTACCATAAATCTAATAATGGTACCACCCCACCTCAGTACTCTTTACCATAAATCTAATAATGGTACCATTACGCCCCCACCTCAGTACTCTTTACCATACAATCTAATAATGGTACCATTACCCCCACACCTCAGTACTCTTTACCATAAATCTAATAATAGTACCATTACTCCCCCCACCTCAGTACTCTTTACCATACAATCTAATAATGGTACCATTACCCCCCACCTCAGTACTCTTTACCAAAAAATCTAATAATGGTGCCATTACCCCCCACCTCAGTACTCTTTACCATACAATCTAATAATGGTACCATTACCCCCCACCTCAGTACTCTTTACCATACAATCTAATAATGGTACCATTAACCCCACCTCAGTACTCTTTACCATACAATCTAATAATGGTACCATTACCCTCCCACCTCAGTACTCTTTACCATACAATCTAATAATGGTATCATTACCCCCCCCCCACCTCAGTACTCTTTACCATACAATCTAATAATGGTACCATTACCCCCCACCTCAGTACTCTTTACCATACAATCTAATAATGGTACCATTACCCCCCACCTCAGTACTCTTTACCATAAAATCTAATAATGGTACCATTACCCCCCACCTCAGTACTCTTTACCATACAATCTAATAATGGTACCATTACCCCCACCTCAGTACTCTTTACCATACAATCTAATAATGGTACCATTACCCCCCCACCTCAGTACTCTTTACCATACAATCTAATAATGGTACCATTACCCCCCACCTCAGTACTCTTTACCATACAATCTAATAATGGTACCATTACCCCCCCACCTCAGTACTCTTTACCATACAATCTAATAATGGTACCATTACCCCCACCTCAGTACTCTTTACCATACAATCTAATAATGGTACCATTACCCCCCACCTCAGTACTCTTTACCATACAATCTAATAATGGTACCATTACCCCCCCACCTCAGTACTCTTTACCATAAATCTAATAATGGTACCATTACCCCCCCACCTCAGTACTCTTTACCATACAATCTAATAATGGTACCATTACCCCCACCTCAGTACTCTTTACCATACAACCTAATAATGGTACCATTACCCCCACCTCAGTACTCTTTACCATAAATCTAATAGTGGTAGCATTACCCCTCACCTCAGTACTCTGTACCATACAATCTAATAATGGTACCATTAGCCCCCACCTCAGTACTCTTTACCATAAATCTAATAATGGTACCATTACCCCCACACCTCAGTACTCTTTACCATAAATCTAATAATAGTACCATTACCCCCCACCTCAGTACTCTTTACCATACAATCTAATAATGGTACCATTACCCCCCACCTCCGTACTCTTTACCCTAGAATCTTATAATGGTATCATTACCCCCCCCCACCTCAGTACTCTTTACCATACAATCTAATAATGGTACCATTACCCCCCACCTCAGTACTCTTTACCATACAATCTAATAATGGTACCATTACCCCCCCACCTCAGTACTCTTTACCATAAAATCTAATAATGGTACCATTACTCCCCCACCTCAGTACTCTTTACCATACAATCTAATAATGGTACCATTACCCCCCACCTCAGTACTCTTTACCATACAATCTAATAATGGTACCATTACCCCCACCTCAGTACTCTTTACCATACAATCTAATAATGGTACCATTACCCCCACCTCAGTACTCTTTACCATACAATCTAATAATGGTACCATTACCCCCACCTCAGTACTCTTTACCATACAATCTAATAATGGTACCATTACCCCCCACCTCAGTACTCTTTACCATACAATCTAATAATGGTACCATTACCCCCCACCTCAGTACTCTTTACCATACAATCTAGTAAAGGTACCATTACCCCCACCTCAGTACTCTTTACCATACAATCTAATAATGGTACCATTTACCCACACCTCAGTACTCTTTACCATACAATCTAATAATGGTGCCATTACACCCCCACCTCAGTACTCTTTACCATACAATCTAATAATGGTGCCATTACCCCCACCTCAGTACTCTTTACCATACAATCTAATAATGGTACCATTACCCCCCACCTCAGTACTCTTTACCATACAATCTAATAATGGTACCATTACCCCCCCACCTCAGTACTCTTTACCATACAATCTAATAATGGTACCATTACCCCACCTCAGTACTCTTTACCATACAATCTAATAATGGTACCATTACCCCCACCTCAGTACTCTTTACCATACAATCTAATAATGGTACCATTACCCCCCCACCTCAGTACTCTTTACCATAAAATCTAATAATGGTACCATTACCCCCCACCTCAGTACTCTTTACCATAAATCTAATAATGGTACCATTACCCCCACCTCAGTACTCTTTACCATACAATCTAATAATGGTACCATTACCCCCCCACCTCAGTACTCTTTACCATACAATCTAATAATGGTACCATTACCCCCCCACCTCAGTACTCTTTACCATACAATCTAATAATGGTACCATTACCCCCCACCTCAGTACTCTTTACCATAAATCTAATAATGTTACCATTACCCCCCCACCTCAGTTCTCTTTACCATACAATCTAATAATGGTACCATTACCCCCCACCTCAGTACTCTTTACCATAAAATCTAATAATGGTACCATTACCCCCCCCCCTCAGTACTCTTTACCATACAATCTAATAATGGTACCGTTACCCCCTCACCTCAGTACTCTTTACCATACAATCTAATAATGGTACCATTACCCCCCCACCTCAGTACTCTTTACCATACAATCTAATAATGGTACCATTACCCCCACCTCAGTACTCTTTACCATAAAATCTAATAATGGTACCATTATGCCCCCCCTCAGTACTCTTTACCATACAATCTAATAATGGTACCATTACCCCCCACCTCAGTACTCTTTACCATACAATCTAATAATGGTACCATTATCCCCCCAGATACGCAAACCAAACTAAAATAGACAACACCCACAAATTTGATATCCATGTCAATCAAACTATCAAAACCATTAACAAAAAACGTGTCTCCCTCTATAAGATCAAACCTTTCCTTACCCCATTTGCTAGGACTGCCATTGCTCATTCCCATCTACTCTCCTCTCTTCTCTATGCCTCCCCTCTACTCACTAATTTGAACAAATCTGCTCTTAGCAAACTCTCCAGCTGTTATAACCATATTTCTAGATTTGCACCAGGCATGGCCTATAAGACCCACCACTGTCACAACCTAAATCTTCTGGGGTGGCTAGAAATGCCTAGCCTACTTCAGTACAACCAGCTTATAGTTGCCCATAAAGGTATTCTGAAGAAGTTTTTATTAAAAAACGAAAGCGCTAAATACAAGGACAGTGTGGATCTCGTCTTTCTTTCCTCGTGTTTATTAAGTTTTATTGTTGGACTTGGTTTAATTGCCCATAAAGTTCTCAACCACCCGGATAATACACCTGCACTTAAAAATATCATCGTCCCTTATAGCAACCTGAGGTCACTCTGCTCTTTTAATAAACTACTGGTTCGAACATCCAAAATCAACAACTCTGCTGGGGACTCTCTGTTTGCTAACTCTGTTGACAAAACTTGGAACTCTTTTCCTTATGATCTCACTCTTGAACCCTCTCTTACTCAGTTCAAAAAGAGCCTCAAGCTATACTTTAAAACTCACTGGCTATGTCCTTGTTCAACCCCTAACTTGAGCCTCCTCTATAGTCTGTAATCATGCTACATTGCCTAGTCAATTTGTCAACACTGTTTTAAAAATGTATGATTCTATTACCTGCTTGCTCAACTGGAGACTGTAAGCTGTGTGTAACTTGTAATCATTTTGTGATTTTTACTGTATGTTCTACCTTGGAGCTTTTCTCCCCGGGCCTCCGCTGTAAATGGACCTGTATCCAGTCGGACTATCCCGGTCAACAAATGTAAAATTAAATAAATAAATAAATAAATAAATAAATAAATAAATAAATATCATGCAGAGGGTGCAGGTGTCCATACATCTCAACCTCTTAGCACAAGAGGTCTGGATAAAGGCCACAATAACAATGGGACAAAGGCCCCAATATAGGGACAGAGTTTAAATATTGCTTGTATAAACTTACAATATTGCTAGAATAATAGGATTTGTGTTAGCATGCATTTTCTGAAAGATGTAAAGTCTGAAACTCTAATGTATATCTTTATTTACTGACTTCAATCCTCAGTGATTTGACAGAAAAAATACAAATTTTGTGAGGAACAGACCAAACATATGAGGCAAAAACCAGGACATTCTGTGAAAATCTGGACAGTTGGGAGGTATCAGATAGATACTCATGCCACACTCCCCTACTTTCAAAGTATTCTGTCATATGATCCTTCACTAAAGCTAACCTCTTAGTTTGCTGCTTTTAGTCAATTACTTTTTATGCAACAAGCCTGATAATTAAAAGCTTGTAAACTATCTACCTAAATACAAAGTTTTGTCTAGTTATTTGCTCATTATAATATTCCAACACACTGTAACATGGCTTTTAAAGGCACATTACTCCTTTTCCTGAGCTAAACTGCTACAACTCCCCCCAGTACAAAGCCAGTGGGTTTGGAACCATAATGATGGGTTGCAGGTATTTTAATTAATGGACTGTGGATTACTGGGCTAGCCCTTACCTACACAACTTTGTACTGCCATCAGTTTGCCTTCCTAATCATTGCAAAGAGGCATGGTCTGTTACCAGACTGTACTTTCTGCTTAACAGACAGTATTTCAAGGCACAGAAGGCTCATTTTATTGCAAGATAGTCTCTTTCAGTAACACAGCATCCCCTTTTTGTACTGCTCAGTTTCCTGTTGAAAAGCTCTCATAGTGCTCCCTACCTTGAATGTCTTGGGATAGCACTGTCCCCAAACCTGATTTTGAGACATTTGTTTATAAAGTAAACTCTTTAGTAAAATCAGAAGTTACTAGCTCTGTTTCAGGACAAGGGATTATTTTGAATTCATTAAATGCTCTGTCTGTCTCAAGAGTCATTGCACCTTGTGTGTTTGAATATACTTTAATTTAAACAGCATAATATCGATAGCAAACATAGTCAGAAAATAAATCGAAATTTAAGTCCCAAATACTTACATAGACTTAAAAATAAAACAAAAAGGTTGAATAAACAAAATCATATCAAAGAAATTTTCTCTCCAAGGAAAAAGAAGAATGTTTCTAGTTTACCAGAAATATTAGATGAATTTAGAAATCACTTTCACAAAATTAATCATAATAACATTAACATGGAGCCTAAAGATAAAATAAAGAAATTTATAACTACAAACATGAACAAAAACTTAATAAACAACAGACTAAACTAATGGATAAAAATATTTCATATACAGAGGCTATTACACAAATAAACAAGCTTAAATCAAACAAAGCACCAGGTAATGATGGTATTATACCAGAGATCTATAAAATTCTTCCCAAAAGTACTTACTCATTAATACATAAGGTTTCTATTTTGGCCCAAAATGAGTTAACAACTCCCCCATCTTGGCAATACACATTTATTTCACCAATTTTAAAACCCAATAAAGACCCAACCAGATGCACTTCATATAGACCTATTTCATTACTTAATGTTGACTATAAAATGTTTATGAGTATTTTTGCTGATAGATTAAAGACAATCATCCCAGGCATTATAGATATAGACCAGACAGGCTTTATTGTAAATAGAAATACTTTTGATAATATAAGGAGAACTTTAACGTTAATTGATTTTGCAAATAGGAAAAAGAAAGATTTAACACTTATTAGTCTCGATATAAGTTCAGCATTTGATTCAGTAAGTTGGGACTACTTGTTTATCTTACTGAAGTGCACAAACTTCTCAGATGCATTTGTAAATCTAATTGAACATCTGTATAAAGGAGCACTGGCTTACATTAAGATAGGAACATATGTCTCACAAAAAATACCCATTTTAAAAGGTACAAAACAAGGGTGTCCGCTCTCGCCACTATTATTTACTTTAATAATGGAGCCTTGGGCTAATTTGATCAGAAACAGTACTGACATAGAAGGATTTGATATAGATGAAAATACAATATCTAAAATTCAACTTTTTGCAGATGATGTTCTAATTACATCAGCTGGATCTAACTCTTCTATGCAGTCCTTATTTGATAAAATGATGGATTTTAAAAATATCTCTGGTTTAATATTCAATGAAGAAAAAACTAAAATATTACCAATATACACATAAAAAAATGTCCTCATTAATGATTTTAACAAATATATACCCAACTCAGGTCAGATAACTTACTTAGGTATAATATTAACTAAAGATATCAAATCTATTATACATAATAATTATAGTACCTGTCTTCTTAATATGCAAAATCTTTTCAATAGCTGGAACAATATGTTTTTTCCATGGAAGAGAGACTCACAATTATTAAAATGATAGTATTCCCTAAGATATTATACTTAATACAATCAATAATACTCCCACCTACAAAATAATTATTAAGAAATTGAATTCACTAATGTTAAATTTCTTATGGGCACCTAATAGACCTAGGATTGCATTAAAGAAACATACTAATAGCTGGTCTCAAGGGGGCATTTCATTTCCAGACTTTAATTTATATACTATCTCTTCTATTATAAAAGTTATTACTTTGTTAATAGATCAGTCATATGTTGCAAAATGGAAAGATTACTGGGAACTAATTAGCATTCACTTCATGAGAATCTCTTTAATACATAAAAATATTAATGTAAATAACACCATGTTATGGTTACTAAAAGAATTTTGTACTTCATCCATTACACCAAAATATGCAGTTAGTTACCCATTAAACATTATTATCAGTTATCGTAATTTTATATTCATGCATCCTAAGTAGAAGGAATGGAATTTTATTCTATTCCCTATAATGTATACACAAGGTATGCTTTTGTCAACCACCTCTGAAAGAACTATTTTAGTCACAGAGAATGATCTAAAGTATTGGTATCAGTTGCTGTCTGATAATAAAGTAAAAAATTTAGACTTCTTAAAGCAAGAATTTGATTTGAGAGAAACATTTTGGTTAGAAATTCAGACTTTTAGACAACATCTTATTAATAAAATTGATTTAATGTCTTTAACAGTTAAAGAATCTGTTCCAATACTGATTGATTACTTGATATTAAATTTACAACATAGAGTTTCTGATAAAGGTAAGCTCTCATACATACATAAAATTATCAGAGAAGAAACTCATTACAGTTCAGATACCTATTGGAATTATTTCATTTCCATTAATGGTGAATCACCAAAACAACAAGATAAACAATATATATTGGAATCTGCTTATAAAACTACTTCTTCCATTAATTGGAGACTTTTACTTGGAAATTTTACATAGATCCTTCTATACACCTTTAATGATGAATAAAATAAATAATAAAGACAACTTATGTAAAAGATGTAATGTAGAAATAAATGCTGATTGGGCACATATGTTTTATGATTGTATAAAATTGAAGGAATATTGGAAGTTAATCAATGATTTTTTGCAGGCCCTTTTCACAGATAATTTCATTGTTTCTAAATCACTTATATTATTTAACACACCTGTTCCTAAAAGTGTTAAAAAAGTTAAACTTCCCTTATTATGGTCTATTCTAGCAGTGGCTAGAAAAATAATAACCAGAAATTGGATTTCAGATACCCCTCCTTCATTTAATGAATTTAAAAATGTTATGACTGAAGTGTGTCATATGGAATTGATGACAATAAAATCAAGAACTACTAGAAAAACATCTTATTATATTATATGGGATACTTTACAAAACCTGTTAAAAAAGTCTCAATAGCATGACGTTATAGTTTAATCAATTGATTTGATTTGTAGTGGATGTCTTTGTAAATACTTTGGTTATTTTATTGAATGTTATAACTATTTCTATTTTAATTGCTTGTATAAAATTGTTATGATATTTATTTTGTATGTTAAAAACAATAAACTTGTTTTAAAAAAAAAGAAAATAAATCGAAATTCAAATATATTTAAACACAAATATTGACAAAATCTGACCACGTATAACACCCTGCCCTCCCCACCTTTTCTGATAATTTTATTATCTCTTCCCTAGTGTACTTCAATTTTGTCAATATTTTGTGTTTAGATATTTTCCTGTTGAGCTTTTTTGTGTTGATATGCTATATAGATTATTTTAAGAACACCCATATATGCATGTATGTATGTCTATATATGTATTTTTGGTACTTACGTATTATTGCAACCACATTTTACGACGTGCTGGACTTTCTTGTCTTTTACTCAAACAATGACAAGGAAGTGTAATCAGGTAGGGTAGACTGTAAAAAACTCTTCTGGGATGTTGGCGGTGGCTTTTTAAAATGAGTAAGGGTGCAAATTTGAGGATTTGTGGCTAGCGTGCTTGAAAGACATCAAGCATTGAATTCAGCGAGCGATCGCAGTGGCTGTCTGTATATACATACGTTGGCCTGAAAGGAGTGTTGGCAATCATAGCGTACGATGTTAGAAACACACACACACACACACACACACACACACGCACATGCACACGCGCACACACACACACACACACACACACACACACACACACACACACACACACACACACACACACACACACACACACACACACACACACACACTTCCAACGAATTAGCTGATTTTGGGCACACTAGCCACAAATCCTAACACATGCAAACCCTTACTAGTTGTACAAACCCACCACCAAGATCGTGTTTTAACGGTCTACCCTTCCCGATTACTGTTTTTAAGACGTTAGACATCGTGTTTTAACGGTCTACCCTTCCCGATTACTGTTTTTAAGGCGTTAGACATTGTGTTTTAACAGTCTACCCTTCCCGATTACTGTTTTTAAGACGTTAGACATCGTGTTTTAACGGTCTACCCTTCCCGATTACTGTTTTTAAGACGTTAGACATCGTGTTTTAACGGTCTACCCTTCCCGATTACTGTTTTTAAGACGTTAGACATTGTGTTTTAACAGTCTACCCTTCCCGATTACTGTTTTTAAGACGTTAGACATCGTGTTTTAACGGTCTACCCTTCCCGATTACTGTTTTTAAGACGTTAGACATCGTGTTTTAACAGTCTACCCTTCCCGATTACTGTTTTTAAGACGTTAGACATCGTGTTTTAACAGTCTACCCTTCCCGATTACTTTTTAAGACGTTAGACATCGTGTTTTAACAGTCTACCCTTCCCGATTACTGTTTTTAAGACGTTAGACTGGGTACCGCTTTGCTTTTCTTTCCTGATGCTTTCCATTCTCAGGGCAAAGGCTGAGAATGCGGAACGCGTTTTAAGTGGAACGGGGGACTTTCTTAACTGACATCTTGAGATGCTGGCAGTAAATGGGGAAACCTATTTTTTAAACTGTATTTTTTCAGCCATTGAAGTGAAAAAACATCCTAAAAGCAATAACACATTAAAGAAAACACATCTTTGAGGTTTTCTCATACTTCATTGGTCCCAGTTGACACAAGAAGTAGCAACCAGCATCACAGCGAAAATGTGGTTGCGATAATAAGTAAGTACCGTATTTTTTTTCTATATAAATAGATGCAAGAAAACCAGATATAGTAGTACATGAGAAGAAGACAAAGGTAGCATTGATCACTGAAATTGCTACACCCAGTAATTACACTGTCTTTTGTACAGAGAGAAACAAAGTCATAAAATAGCAGGATTTACAGACAGAAGTGAGAGCAATGTGAAAGAAAGATACCCAGACAAATCCAATAGCAGTAGGTGCAATGGGTGTTATAAAAATGAATTTACAGTTGTAGTCAGATATTCTACCAATACATGTAACTCTGTACAAATTGCAGAAGGAGCCACTTCTGGGCACACTGTGGATGCTGCGAAGAGCACTTTTGGCTAACATCAAAGACTGAAACAATACTAATTTCAGGAACTTTAATCATACTCTGACTTAGGAATGGGGTCCATTCCCATCATAGTATTAGAAACCAAAAAGACTTCGAGAAATTAAACTTGGATCAAAAGATATAGATATAGATATATGTGTGTGTGCATACGCGCGTGTGTGTGTGTGTGTGTGTGTGTGTGTGTGTGTGTGTGTGTGTGTGTGTGTGTGTGTGTGTGTGTGCACGCGCGCATGTCTGTGGGTGTCTGTGTGTATCCGGTAACTGTTCGCTTGGCTGAGTGTTTATTTGTTTGACTAAGTGACTTGTGTAATGCCTTTGCTAGATGTTCATCTTACTAAATGTCTGTGTTACTTAACTCATCTTTTACCAAAAGATATAAGTTGGTAGGTATTGTGGTAGAAGCATGTGTGCAAGTGCTTGTGGGCTATGTGTAGGGGCTAGGTAAGATTATAGGTTCAGTTGTGTATGTGTGTGTAGTGTTTGCAACTATCTTATGTAGTGGTACTGTTAGGGAAATTATTTTTGGAAGGTAAGGTATGGGGTTAGGATTTCGGCAGTGATATGGTTTGCACACATGAGTAAAGATTACTTACATGTACTAAGCCTAACCATATCCATGCCCCTAGCACCAACCCTGTACCTTGCCTTCTGATAAAAAAACTTTTCCTAACAGCACCAGTATTCAGACAAATAATGCATGTGGTATTGTTATGTGTTTTTTTTTGAGAGGAGTTCCATTGATTACAAAATGAAACTATCTGTCTTTTTGCAATCAGTTTTAAGTGAGATTTGGGTAGGTTATTTGTAGTTTGGCTATGTTCGTTTTTTAATGTTTTTGGTTAATGTAGGCTTAGGTGAAGATTTTCCATTTTTTGCTGTTGGGGTTTTTGTGCATCAGGATTTATGAATGCATTCATCTCATCTATCAATAGAAAGAAAGCTATATATATAGATATGACTATAGATATAGATGTGTTCCATGTTTGTCAAAGCATATGCGCATGCATAAACATATTGAAGATGAAAAATGTTGTCAGATTGTTAGCACTTTTAAGAATGCAATCTGCAGGCACACAGTGGAGTACTTTTATGATGTATGACGAATGTTTGAGGAGCAAGAAGGGAAACATATGTACTTTTTTTTTTTTTTTTTGCTTATGATGGAAAAGTGATAACCAGAATCACATGCCACGTCAATGCATTAAATATTCTGGCTTAATTTTAAAAATAAACATGACAAAAGTTAAATTCTAGCGGAACCAGGATGAAAGCAGCTAAGTGTGGATTATCCAACATGTAAGCAAGTGGGAGTTGAGTGTAAATTAAAAAATACTCATCTTCCATGAAACATATGCATCAGTGTTGCTGTAACCTGGGGGGGTGGGGGTTCTACATGTACTCTGCCATGCAAAGAACATAAACAAGACTATCTCCCCTGACAAAACTGCTGAGAAGTGTTTACTTAGTTGACAGGTTAAACAGTTCACAGATGACAGCCATGCATGTCTAACTAGTTCCCTGTCTGTTATCATGTAAGACACAGCTCTGTAATTGGAAAGCAGATATTAGGTAACACTGTTTGTTTCCTCCAGTTATAAGCTAGAAATAACCTTCTTTTAAATGTTGACAAAGACCTGGGTGGGGACAGCACTAATATCAGTTGTTGCTTCATAACTGTTTACAAAAGGTCAATTCTGTACAGAAAAGCACCAAAACATTTGCTTCTGCTGTAAAGCAGCCTGTATGCATGCAATCTTATTTATTGTTTCTGGCAGAGCCTATCTACTTGACGTGTCTCATATAATTGGAAAATGCATGACATTGTTTTGCATCCAAGAGTAAAAGATCCTCTGTATAACTATTATTAAATCAATTAGTTAATGAATTTATCGAATAGTACAGGTGGAATATTTACCATTTTAATTAGAGATGCCTAGTTATATTATTCTGTTCAGTTACAAGAACTGAGAATTTTATGCCGCTTTTGTTATATTTCCTGCATACCTTTCACAATTGTGAGATCCTACATCGAATAGAAGAAAGTGTATTACCCAGAACAAATTAAAAAGCAAAGTCATTTAACTCATTTATAAAAATATGCAGTCTATTGATAAATTAATGCTTTCTGTTTACAGAGCCTTATGATCCAGTGTTATGGAAACTGATATTCATAGCTCATAGTTTATACCTCATAACTCATGGTTCATACTTCACAGTTAATTGTTTCTACAATTGGTTCACTGGACCATAATTAATGCAGGCTCATTTTATTTTTACTGGACTATACATGTTTCCCATATGATTGCCTAATTGTTTTGTAATTATATTTAATTAGGCTGACTCCTTAACTTCACTTAGTACTGTATAATTTGGGGATCACTTGTATAACACATTGGTCCCTTTTCACTATTTCATGATCACTGAATGTAAAACATGGCCCATTGCCTCCTATACCAGGATATTGTGGAGTTAAAAGTAAGCTTATTACTTCTCTTAATGTCCATTATATACTCCTTTATGTGCTAAACAAAGTCAACTCTTAACAAGTCTATGCAGTATAGTATGTACATATAATAGCAAAATATCATGCATCTTGAAAGGTTTGCATCATGCGAATGCAGTATAAAAATTAATGTCTGACAAATGTTGTGTAAGGGTGGAACCATATAGGCACAGTGCATAACACCAGCTGAAGCAAAGAAAATAATGTATAACCATATCTAATGGCAGTGCAGATTTGTATTTATTTATTTAAATTTAACTAGGGTAGAGATCTCATTCAATGGATCATTTTTAGATCTGTCCAAGGCCCCCCCCCAAAAAAAAAACATAAATTAAAAGCGTTATGAACAAATACATACAAATTATACAACTACACAGGAGCTATTTACAGACAATGTAAAGTACATAAATAAACACAGTTTTTGACAAAATGGAAGAACTGCTCAACACTGTATTTACAGTATTTATATTAAACCATTTTTCAAAGAAACATTTTCTGGGAATGGAATCACGTGGCGTTTACACTGTTTACAGTTAATATAGATGTACAGCAGACAAAAGAGGTAGTTGAATAATAGAGATGGCAGTGGATTGGATTCAATTATTTGGTCAGTGGTAAGAAATGAAACAAAATAAAATATTTAATAAATACCATTATATGGAAAGCATAAACGTTGGCTTTCCCTTTAAGCCACTATTTTAGTCTGGTGTTAAATTGGGAAAGTGAACAAAGTGATTATTTTAGGAAGGAAGGATACAAAAAGTTTATGATCTAAGCTAGAAAATCTATGGTGTGTCTAGTGATTTTTGTTGTACTGGGTGCCTAAAAAGCAGGAAGAGGATGGAGCTAGTGAGTTTATATTATGACTGACTGGCTGTTAAGGAATGGAAGCATTTCTAAATTCAGGAGATTAACATAGGAAGGGGAGCAACTAATCCTAGATAAGGCATGAGTTGAAGAAATGAAAGTTAGCAATCGGTGCATTTTGCCTTTTTCAATTTAAACAGAAATTTTTTTTTTGGAATGCAGATGAGCTGCTGCTAGTGATTCATTTTCACTTGGTTTTGAAGGCAGACGTATTTAGCTACATTCCTTTAAAAAAAAAATAAAGTAAAAATCATTAAATAGCCAGAGAGAGTGAAAGTCATGCTTCCATTAAAAGTATGTGCAGTATTCATAAACATTGTGCATCATGGTGAAGGGCTTGCTGCCCTAAAGCCCTCTGAGATTCATAACACACATGTACTACACAGTGGGGCAAGACCTGAAGTGCAGTGTTACCCCACTGTGCATCAGTAGTAAGCAACCTGAGTATATAACCCGTGTGCAAATGCATCCACTCAGTGACTGTTCACAATTCTCAAAGCAATCCCTGCTGGAGTACTTTTTGATCTCCTTGGACCTCGTTTTCACTGGCCCAGCCCCAAGTAACAAATGCCCCTGTCACGTCTACTAGCTGCTCTCACTTACTTCATTTTTGCTGAGGCTGGTCATGGATTCTGAGGGTGTTCTGGGGGCTCATCTTGTCTGTGCTTCTGTTTGGGGAGGATTTTCTGTGACCTTTGCACTGCTTTTCCCCACCCCTCATGCTCATTAATTATGTTCAAGGACACCTCCCTTTCATACCATGCCTCCACTTAAGGACCATTTCAACAAATGCCATCCTATCTTGTATGGACACACCCATCCCTTCCTTCTGCTCCATCAGTCATCTGAGCCACTAACCAATCCTGAGTCAGCAGGGCCATAGTCAGAGCTTTATTCTTCTAGAGCACCTGTCGTTCTTGATGGGATAAGCTATACGGCAACAACAGCACACTACACAATATGGGATAAGCTATAAGGCAACAACAGCACACTACACAATATGGGATAAGCTATAAGGCAACAACAGCACACTACACAATATGGGATAAGCTATAAGGCAACAACAGCACACTACACAATATGGGATAAGCTATAAGGCAACAACAGCACACTACACAATATGGGATAAGCTATAAGGCAACAACAGCACACTACACAATATGGGATAAGCTATAAGGCAACAACAGCACACTACACAATATGGGATAAGCTATAAGGCAACAACAGCACACTACACAATATGGGATAAGCTATAAGGCAACAACAGCACACTACACAATATGGGATAAGCTATAAGGCAACAACAGCACACTACACAATATGGGATAAGCTATAAGGCAACAACAGCACACTACACAATATGGGATAAACTATAAGGCAACAACAGCACACTACACAATATGGATAAGCTATAAGGCAACAACAGCACACTACACAATATGGGATAAGCTATAAGGCAACAACAGCACACTACACAATATGGGATAAGATATAAGGCAACAACAGCACACTACACAATATGGGATAAGCTATAAGGCAACAACAGCACACTACACAATATGAGATAAGCTATAAGGCAACAACAGCACTACACAATATGGGATAAGCTATAAGGCAACAACAGCACACTACACAATATGGGATAAGCTATAAGGCAACAACAGCACACTACACAATATGGGATAAGCTATAAGGCAACAACAGCACACTACACAATATGGGATATGGTATAAGGCAACAACAGCACACTACACAATATGGGATAAGCTATAAGGCAACAACAGCACACTACACAATATGGGATAAGCTATAAGGCAACAACAGCACACTACACAATATGGGATAAGCTATAAGGCAACAACAGCACACTACACAATATGGGATAAGCTATAAGGCAACAACAGCACACTACACAATATGGGATAAGCTAAAAGGCAACAACAGCACACTACACAATATGGGATATGCTATAAGGCAACAACAGCACACTACACAATATGGGATACGCTATAAGGCAACAACAGCACACTACACAATATGGGATACGCTATAAGGCAACAACAGCACACTACACAATATGGGATACTCTATACGGCAACAACAGCACACTACACAATATGGGATACGCTATAAGGCAACAACAGCACACTACACAATATGGGATACGCTATATGGCAACAACAGCACACTACACAATATGGGATACGCTATACGGCAACAACAGCACACTACACAATATGGGATACGCTATACAGCAACAACAGCACACTACCCAATATGGGATACGCTATAAGGCAACAACAGCACACTACACAATATGGGATACGCTATACGGCAACAACAGCACACTACACAATATGGGATACGCTATACGGCAACAACAGCACACTACACAATATGGGATATGCTATACGGCAACAACAGCACACTACACAATATGGGATACGCTATACGGCAACAACAGCACACTACACAATATGGGATACGCTATAAGGCAACAACAGCACACTACACAATATGGGATACGCTATACGGCAACAACAGCACACTACACAATATGGGATACGCTATAAGGCAACAACAGCACACTACACAATATGGGATACTTATCGGCAACAACAGCACACTACACAATATGGGATACGCTATACGGCAACAACAGCACACTACACAATATGGGATATGCTATATGGCAACAACAGCATACTACACAATATGGGATACGCTATACGGCAACAACAGCACACTACACAATATGGGATACGCTATAAGGCAACAACAGCACACTACACAATATGGGATACGCTATATGGCAACAACAGCACACTAAACAATATGGGATAAGCTATAAGGCAACAACAGCACACTACACAATATGGGATAAGCTATAAGGCAACAACAGCACACTACACAATATGGGATACGCTATACGGCAACAACAGCACACTACACAATATGGGATACGCTATAAGGCAACAACAGCACACTACACAATATGGGATACGCTATACGGCAACAACAGCACACTACACAATATGGGATATGCTATACGGCAACAACAGCACACTACACAATATGGGATATGCTATAAGGCAACAACAGCACACTACACAATATGGGATAAGCTATAAGGCAACAACAGCACACTACACAATATGGGATACGGTATAAGGCAACAACAGCACACTACACAATATGGGATACGCTATATGGCAACAACAGCACACTACACAATATGGGATACGCTATACGGCAACAACAGCACACTACACAATATGGGATACGCTATAAGGCAACAACAGCACACTACACAATATGGGATACGCTATAAGGCAACAACAACACACTACACAATATGGGATACGCTATAAGGCAACAACAGCACACTACACAATATGGGATACGCTATAAGGCAACAACAACACACTACACAATATGGGATATGCTATAAGGCAACAACAACACACTACACAATGGTGCTGTGATTTCCTTCTTCCCAGCCAGTGTGTTTGCCAGCATACAGTTTTGAGTGACATACAAGTGCAGAAAAAAAAAAAGAAAAAAAACCCCACCTTCGCTGCATAGCAGGAAAATCCATGCCAGCAGCAAATTCTCATACAGTGCTGACAAGTTACACACCACCAAAGTCACATAAACCTCACTCACTCTCACATCATAATGCCAGCAATCTCCTGCTCGTGGGAAGACTTAAAGTGCCAGATCCCTTCATTACCATAGTATGGTAATGAACCCTGGCCTACCTTCATGATAACTGACTGTAAATTCTTCATGAAGCATGGTTACTGAAAAAAGCAGTAGCCAGTACAGTGAAGTAATGCTGCTTAGGTATGGACAGTATACTTTACTGCATAACTGAACTTGGTAAGGCATACTATTAAAAGCTAAGGTGCGCTACTTTGGCACATTGTGTAGTGCTGTCAGGCTACGCAGCTCTTTTGGACATCCTGAGCACTGGATCAACTTGACAGTACCAGGTGGACCTATGTGCCATTTCAGAAAGGTGGTAGGACTGTGTACTCCTAGGGACTTTGTCCTCCTTGGCATACTGAAGATTGTGTGCCTGACTGTTTTACACAAGTGCATCTTATGCTTATGAATCCCTGGGTATAATTCTATTCCTGTGATAAACTGAAGTCCTGACATGGGTCAGCTACTGCCTTACACTCTTTGCCTGTTGGGATAGGCTCCAGCTCCCATAATTCTATACTGAATAAAGGTAGTATGGATAGTAGACGCCAAGGCAGTGAGTCATTGCATTTAATTAAGAATGGCGTCAATGTCTTTCCTACAGTTATAACCAATGATAAAAAACTAATCCAGGCCACGGAAATAGGTAAAATGATCTTTATAAATCCACAGATGAGCACTTTCATCTGATACAAAGACTTCTTCAGATGAAAGCACAAACAATAGTTACATTTATACATTCTAAGATTTTACAGAGGTGGAAGTTACAAGAGAAAGCACATGTGCAACTTAGTGGATTGTACAGACAGCAGTTATGCATAAAAATTTTGTCATTTCAGTAAAAGGTTGAGAATATTCTGTTTAAAGAGAGTATTTGGATAGTATCGTACAGTGAAACATTTTAACTCTGTGATGAGCATGTACAGGACCAGGACTGGTTAAGATGTTGTTTAATTTGTGGTTTAAAACTGCTGAGTTTGGCAGAGAGGTTTATTTGCATAGGGATACTATTCTAGAGTTTAGCAATGCACTGGGAGTAGAGCTAGTCTCCTGCAACATGACAGACAAACTTCATTTATTTATTTATTTTATTTATTTATTGCAGTTGGTTTATTGCAGTTGGTTTACCAGGATAGTCCATTGGGCCTCGAAGAACCCGTTTTCAATGGAGTCCTGGGGAGAAAAGCTCCAAAACAGAAATAAATGTACATTAACATTTGACAATAGTTTCTAGGTACATTGTTTTACATAACTGTAGAAGTGATCAGTATCCTATTTTGTCCACATGGTCATTGCAAAGTAAAATGGCAGCACCAACTCAGCATGTCCCATCCAAAGTGTCTCAGACTCCTGATCTGATATGCTCAACATGTCCCGTCCAAAGTGTCTCAAGACTCCTCATCTGATATGCTCAGCATTTCCTGTCCAAAGTGTCTGACTCCTCATCTGATATGCTACCAGTAAGGAAACCTCCATAAAAAACTTCTCCAAAGCCAACTTCATGCTACTCAAGTCAGAAGTGACAAACTTCATGACACCCATGCAGATGGGAACTGAAAGCTCGACTGCTGAATCCTACACTAAGGCACTGTATGAGCACATCCACTCATGCATGCATGAATCGTGCCATCCCAAATAGAACCAAGACGCTCTCCTCCAAAAAAAGGAAGCCAATGTGGTGGTCCCCTGCCACAAACAAACTTTACAACAAAAGGAAGAAACTGTTGCAGAAAAGAGGAAAATCCCAGGATGCAAAAACCTCCCTTACCAGCCTCAGTAAGAAACTGAGATCCCTCATAAAATCCTCCAAAGCTAGTTACGAAAATAAAATTGCCAAAGATTCCAAAGACAACCACAAGGCATTTTATAACTATGTCAAGAATCTAAATGGCAATGCTCAGATCAGCTCTGAGCTAAAACAGAATGGCATTAAATATAATGATCCTAAGGATATTGCCAATATCTTGGCAGATCGATTCAGTGCCAACTTCATCCCCCTCTCACCTTCTAAATGGCCCATCTCAATACCGGAAGATTGCCAAATTCCGGTAATAACGGCCACACAGGTAAAAAAGACACTCTCCAAAGCTAAGAATACAGCATCCATGGGACCAGATGACATCCCAGGCTGTGTACTACATGAACTGCAATATGGACTGGCACCTCACCTAAGTGTCATGTTTAATCATAGCCTCACCTCAGGTTTCGTGCCCACTGAGTGGTGCAGAGCTACAGTTATCCCACTCCACAAGGGGGGATCCACCTTGGATCCCAGAAACTACCGTCCCATCAGTCTGACAAGCCTTATCTGCAAGGCCATGGAGCGTATTATCATGGAACTTATAAACAAAGACATTGGCAACCTTCAAACACTGGACACCACCCTGTTTGGGTTTGTGAAGGGCCGATCTTGTCTCCTGAACCTGATTGACTTCTTTGAATCAGTCTCCAGAGCCATGGACAAGGGTAAGGTGGTTCACACAGCCTATCTAGACCTTGCCAAGGCCTTTGACACCATCCCCCACTCTGGAATCATAGATAAACTTACTAAGCTGGGTATTAATCCCTACATCACCCAATGGGTTGCTAACTGGCTTACTGATAGAACCCACACTGTAAAAGTAGCAGACTCCAAATCCAGCTCCAGACAAGTGACAAGTGGAGTACCTCAGGGTTCAGTCCTGGGACCGCTCTTGTTTGGCATCTACTTCTCTGAAGTACAGGCCAACACTAAGGGACTCTGGCTAACAAAGTTCGCAGATGACTGCAAACTGGGAGCCATTATTGAATCCCCAAATGATATGGATACTCTACAAAAGGGCCTTACAGAAACAGATGCTTGGTGCCAGAGCCATGGGCTCAAGCTCAATGCCAGGAAATGTATAGTTATCCCCTTTGGGAAAAAACATATACCCATGAATTACCATATAGGTGGCAGTACACTAAACACTGAAAGTGTGATAGGTTCATAGGTTCATAGATTAGTACTAAGCTAACTGCCCTTGCGAGCCATTTTAAGCCTAGCCAATTATCCCTTGTGAGACTCAAACCCTGCACCTTGTGTTTGTAAGGCAAACACCTTAACCATTAGGCCACCTTCCCTTAGGGACACAGGTGGACAGTGGTCTCACCTTCGATAACCACATTGCCACAAAAGTCAGGAAATCCTTCTATGTGGCACACCTCATCACTAAGGGCTTTTCATCCAGAAAAAAAGGAGATCATTGTCCCACTGTACTCATCCCTCATTAGACCCATTATAGAATACAATGCCCCATTTGATATGTACCTCTCAAGACATCTGCAACAACTGGAAAGGCCGCAGAAATACCTCACTAAAAGAATCACAGTCCTAAAGCAGATACCCTACGCTGACCGCCTTAAAAAACTCCAGCTCAATGCTCATCTACTCAGAGGCGATCTCTGCTTAACATACAAGGCCATGTCAAACCCAGAGCTGCTGGACATGCTACACTTAAAGAAATCCCAATCCCTCAGAGCCACACGCTCCAGGGATCTAAACCTTGTAATCACAATAAACAAAACATGCTGGAGGGATAGGTTCCTGACCCAGAGACTCCCCAGCCTCTGGAATAGCTTGCCCATACATGTCAAGCAGAGTGCCTCTTTGGCCCTCTTCAAAAGGAACCTTGATGATTGGATGGGAGAAAGGAAATTCACCCTGGGTATCACGTCAGTCACCTTGGTAGACAGGGGTCCAGGGAAGTAAATAGTGTGGGAAGAAATAGCCAGGGAATTGTTATGGCTAGGCTTGTATAGGCCCTAGGGCTGATAGCCTAGTACCAACCTATGAACCTATGAACTTGCGAAGCTTCAAAATATAGACTGAAGCCCTTTTCACAGTTGTATGACCCAACAGCTGCTCTGTCTACTTTTTTTTATAATCTACACATCCTAACACAAGACAAACTGTACCCCATAATCAAACTCATTATATCGCGACTCAATGGCAAATATCCAGCAACTCATTAAGAAAAAAGATGAGTCATAGATGGAATAAAATGGCCCACATAACACTAGCAAATTATGCTAAATACCAACAGTTAAGGTAAAATCACTAGAATATGTCCTAATCAAGCAAATCAAGTGAAAGCTGAATACTGCAGAACGTTACAAGACCTGAAATGTAGGCCACTCCAAATGATTTTAGGATGCAGTAAAACATCCGGGTTCTTCCAAAAATTTCCCCTAAGCTTGTAACCATTATCTCACTGGTTCAGTAATTAGTGAACTTCTTGACGCCTTATGTAATTCTCTTGTCACATTCAACATACTTTTAACAACCCACCTTTTAAGACACACTTCCTACCTTTGCATAAGGATCTCCAGTACTCCATTTTGTACTTTAAAATCATACAATAGTCTGAAGTCCAAAGATACTTAGAAAACCAAGAGTGTGGATACAATCCATATTTCCTTTACTTTCACCCCAGGATACTAGAGCTAGGTATCCCCAGACTCTGTAAACTTCTTAAAAATCCTTTTACCTAGCTGTCACTACCAAATCGCTGCTTCTCAGTTTCGGATATGGTCTGCACATAACACTGGCAGACGCATCCATATCCTTCATCGCAAATGATTTCCTCCTAATTAAAAGTCTTGAAAAAATCTGACTGTGAAGTACAGCTGGATAATATTGTAGAGTGTGACATTCTTACAGACTGACAACATAGGTTCCCCCCAGCTATTTGAAGTTTATATTGTACTGATTGTACACTGCACTGTGCTTGTTCACTAGAATGTAAATACACAGTTTTTCTATGTAATTAGCCAGAACTACTCTGTTATTGTTTACATTTCTGTATTTTTTGTTTGTGAAATGTTTTGCATCTCACCTGGGCTGAGTCTGACATTGGTCAATGCTGATCAGTGCACAATCCCAGTGAAATATATGTCGCTTGTCTTGCTTTGCAAGTAAAGACGGACAGGCGGGGTAGTTCATTTATATGCTTTATTACAGAGAAACACATCAGGATGGATAGCAGCAGTACAAAATATAAATGAACTGATTGACAGACTACAAAGACCCACCTTTACATCTCAACAGCTTACTACAAAATGGCAGTCAGGCTCGCACGTGCTCACTATTTATACACTCGCGCAAGCCCTCAGACAGCTTCTTAAAGGTGTACATACTTATTGATCTACATCCTCCCATTTTTAATGACTTGCCCAAGGTATAATGACACTTGAGAAAAGAGACATGCAATTGTATAGACAATAAGAAATAAACACAGAGCTTATGTCCTTATGTCTTTATGTCCAAGTTGCTGTGTATCTGGAACGTGGCCTAGAAATGTGACCTGATCTAGTGATATAGCAATCAGAACTGGACAGGGACAGTCATTGGTGAACAAACAGATTCTGGAACTTTGGAATTCTTCTCAGGAACAGGGATATTTACTGGAACATCGTCTGGAATTGGAACGCTGGATAAAGAAATATAATCTTTCTTGCAGGTATGATATAGCAATAAAGGCTCAGACACCGGGATTAAATGTTTCTGATTCTGCCTAAATTCTGCTTCTTGCGATTTCACAGTGTATGATCTCAGCTCTGGACATACACTCTTCAATGCCCCCACACTCCAAACACTCCAGACTAAAACCCAGGAGGCCTTCTCCAATATTGAAAACTCGTTAAAAAACTCTCAACTAATATTTAACCCCAGAAAGACTCAACTTATGCTTTTCCACCTACCAAAACTATTGCCTCCTCTGCTCTTTTCTCTATCAATTCTGCCAGTAACACCCAAATCTCCCCAGTATCACAAGCTATAGCACCAAAATCTCCCCAGTATCACAAGCTATAACACCCAAATCTCCCCAGTATCACAAGCTATAACACCCAAATCTCCCCAGTATCACAAGCTATAACACCCAAATCTCCCCAGTATCACAAGCTATAACACCCAAATCACCCCAGTATCACAAGCTATAACACCCAAATCTCCCCAGTATCACAAGCTATAACACCCAATCTCCCCAGTATCACAAGCTATAACACCCAAATCTCCCCAGTATCACAAGCTATAACACCCAAATCTCCCCAGTATCACAAGCTATAACACCAAATCTCCCCAATATCACAAGCTATAACACCCAAATCTCCCCAGTATCACAAGCTATAACACCCAAATCTCCCCAGTATCACAAGCTATAACACCCAAATCTCCCCAGTATCACAAGCTATAACACCCAATCTCCCCAGTATCACAAGCTATAATACCCAAATCTCCCCAGTATCACAAGCTACAACACCCAAATCTCCCCAGTATCACAAGCTATAACACCCAAATCTCCCCAGTATCACAAGCTATAACACCCAAATCTCCCCAGTATCACAAGCTATAACACCCAATCTCCCCAGTATCACAAGCTATAACACCCAAATCTCCCCAGTATCACAAGCTATAACACCCAAATCTCCCCAGTATCACAAGCTATAACACCCAAATCTCCCCAGTATCACAAGCTATAACACCCAAATCTCCCCAGTATCACAAGCTAAATGTCTTGGTGTAATACCTGACCAAAACCTAAAGTTTGACAGACATGTAGCACAAACTATATCCAAAGTCCATAAAAAAACTTGGAACCCTATACCGCTGCAAAAACTATCTAACCAAAAACACCAAAATTAATATATCTAGAACTCAACTTCTCTCTACATTTCTGTATGCATCCCCTGTATTAACAAACCTTAACAAGACAGACATACGCAAATTGTTCATGTGCTATAATAAAATAGCTAGATTCGCAACCAGCTCTAATTTCTGCTCCCACCACTGTCACTCACTAAAACAGCTAGGATGGCTAGAACTCGCCAACCTACTAAACTATAACCAGCTCACCATGGCTTATTACTTGCTGTACCACCCAAACAAGATTCCTGATCTCTCAGACTTACTCATCTTTCACAATTCTGCTCACCAACTAAGATCCACAAACAAAGCCCTTCTTGAAGTAGCTAAGTGTAGACACAGAGCTGGTGAATCCCTCTACTCTTACACAGCTGTTAAAATCTGGAATTCCCTTACACCGGATATCAGATTGCAAAACAGCAGTCCCACCTTTAAAACCCACTTAAAAGCCCACCTCAGTCTCATCTGGCAATGTATCTGTACTGACCATGGCTAGCCCTACTACCACCTTTCAGATAAATCTTCCTCTGGCACTACTCAAAGGTCAAACACATATAAAAAAAATCTACCATAGCAAATTGTATTCTTAAATGTGTACATATATATATATATATATATATATATATATATATATATATAAAAAAAAAACTGTATATAGTATTACTGTACTATTCTTACTCAAATACATTATATTTTATCTTTTACTACTGTACACTCTGTATATTGTACACTTCTGTAACTTCTCATCATACTATGCCATGATATGTTATTGTTTGCTGTATTAATTTGTACTCATCTCTAATGTTTGTATTTTTATCATGTATGTGGAACTTTTGCATTTTTTATGATTGTCATGTTGTCATGTATGTGGAGCTTATCTCCCTGGCCTCTGCTGAAAACAGGCACCTGATTGCCCAGTCAGACCAACCCAGTAATCAAATATAAACTAAATAAATAACAATGCCAATCTGATCAAATCCTTTGGACGTCTGCATCCTCACAATCTCTCCTTCTCCTAATGGACTGAGTGGTTTGCTGGTCTTATCATAACAGGACTTCTGGGATAGGCGCTTCTTCAACAGATTGGCTTTCACTGATCTCAGTAATGTGTTACTAATTGGTAACGTGGTTCTGGTTTGTCTTGACTGAAGTCTCTGTGTAGGTGAACCAAGATGTTTATCATAAGTTGGGAGTTGGGAGGTTGGCCTAATGGTTAAGGTGTTTGCCTTACAAACACAAAGTGCAGGGTTTGAGTCTCACAAGGGATAATTGGCTAGGCTTAAAATAGCTCACAAGGGCAGTTAGCCTAGTACTAATCTATGAACCTATGAGGACCATTTCTAAGATTCAAGAAAACATCACTATTGTCATGTTTTGACTTCTCTAGTAATTGTTTCACACTTTGAACTGCATGTTCTGCTAAACCATTGTGACTGTGGATACTCACGACTACTCATAATATGAGTAAAGTCCCACTCTTCATAAAATCTATTGAACAATAAAACCAAAGGAGGTGGAGTTTCAATATACATTAAAGACATACTCACCTCCAGGCTGGTCAAACTGTATGAAGCACAGGAGACAATCCAGGTGCAGTTAACCATTAACAAGACCCCTGTTCAAATCATAGCTAGCTACCGACGCCCAAATCTGATTCAAGATGCCCAATCTGCCTATTTGGACATGTTTAAATCTATCAAGATTCTACCCTTTACCCTGATCCTGGGTGACTTTAACTTCCCAAACATAGATTGGAAGAACTACTCATGCCAGAGCACAAATGGCCAGAGATTCCTTGAGTTTGTCAATGCAAATGCCTTGGAACAGCTAGTCGATAATCCCACAACAGGTGATAATATCTTGGACATGGTATTAACCAACATGAGTAACCACTGCAGCATCCCTGTAGTATCATTCTCCCTGGTAAGATCTGACTATAAAGCGGTCACTTTCTAAGTCACCATTCTCCCCCAACCCCCTCTAGCTAGGAACAGACATAAAAACCTCTCCAAAGCTGATTACAGACTCCTGAGAGATGGTATAAACAACTTCATAGCCTACTCAACTCTGTAGGAACTGGCACCAATATCCAAATATACACCAAAGCACTATATGAGCATTTATATAGATGCAGGGAATTAGGAATACTAAACAGGACTAAATCATCCTTTGCAAGGAAGAGTAAACTTGTCTGGTGGACGTCTGCAATCAAAAAACTCTATAACAAAAGAAAAAAATTGCTGTCCAAGACCAAGTAGGAGCAGGTGCCCAATTGGAAGCAATGTCTCCTTAGCCTGAACAAGCAAATAAGAGCACTAGTGAAATCCTCCAAAACAAACTTTGAGCCCAAATTGGCCACATCTACTAGAGACAGTCATAAGGCCTTCTTCACCTCTGTCCGCAACCTCAAAGGAGGCACCCAGATGTTCAGAAATGGTGGTCAAGGACACCACATATACAAATGCTGTAGATATATCAAACTTGCTGGCTGACAGACTCAGTGAAAACTTCACTAATCTGTCCCCCCATCAGTAAATCAGGACATCCCCAGTACCTGCCCCCTTCTCCTTATATCTAGGGAACAGGTCATCACTGCTCTCTCAAAGACGAAGAACTACAGCCTCCATGGTACCCGATAACATCCCAGGCTGCATCCAACATGAATCCAGGCAGGAACCTGCAGCACCATTAGGCACCCTGTTCAACCAAAGCCTGAGTACCATTTTCTCCCAGCCAAGTGGAGGACAGCCACTGTCATCCCTTTACACAAAGGTGGAACATCCACCAATCTGGGAAATTATAGACCCCTCAGCCTAACTAGCCTGATCTGCAAGGCCATGGAATGGATTATCATGGACCTCATTAACAAGGACATTGGCAACCTCCAAACACTTGATCCCACACAGTTTGGCTTTGTCAAGGGGAGGTCATACCTGCTAAATTTGGTTGACTTCTTTGAGACAGTCACCAAAGCCAAGGACAAGGGAAAGATGGTGCACACTGCCTACCTTGACCTGGCCAAAGCCTTTGACACTATTCCCCACTCGGCCATAATAGATAAACTCTCTCAGATAGGCATCAGTCCATATTTTATCAGATGGGTAGCAAACTGGCTCACTGATAGAATCCACCTAGTCAAAATAGGGGAAGCCACCTCAAGCAGTAGACCCATAACAAGTGGCATACCCCAGGGGTTGGTTTTGGGGCCTCTGTTATTTGGGATATACTTTTCTGAGGTGCAGGCCAAAATGATTGGGCTATGGTTGACCAAGTTTGCAGATGACTGCAAGCTGAGTGCTGTTATCAATTCCCCTAGTGATGTGGACATCCTCCAAGGGGGTCTCAAATGACTGGTGCCAGAAACATGGCCTCAAGCTGAATACCAAAACATGCATAATCATCCCCTTTGGGGAGAGTGACATCCCCACAAATGATCACATTAGTAACAACGTCCTAAGCATGCAATCAGTCATGAGGGATTTGGGCACGCTGGTTGATAGTAACCTGACTTTTGACCACCATGTTGCTTCCATTGTACAGAAAGCCTTCTACATGGCCCACCTCATAAGTAAGGGTATTTCATCCAGGGACAAGGAGGTCATAACATCCCTGTATTCTTCTCTTATAAGGCCCATTACATTGAGTACAACGCACCTTTCAGCAAAGCACATGCGGCAGATGGAGAGATAACAGAGGTTCCTCACTAGGAGAATCCAGGCCCTCAAACAGCTACCATATACAGATAGGTTAAAAGCCCTATCCCTCTACTCAGTTTCATACAGACTCCTCAGAGGTAACCTCTGACTGGCATACAAGGTGATTACAGACCCCACCTTGATGGGACTGCTGCATATCTGCAAGTCAAGCTCCACTCAAGTAACTCACATGCACAGCCTCAACCTGGTCTATGTCATCAACAGGACTTGTTGGTGGGACAGATTTGTGTCCCAGAGACTCCCCCATCTATAAAATAGTTTCTCTCTGCACGTCAAGAAGAGTACTTATTTACCGCATCTTAAGCGCAACCTGGATAACTGGAAGGGAAACAGAAAATATACCCCTGGGATTACAGCCATGTCCCTGTTGGACAGGGGCATCAGTTGCTGACATGTCTAAACATGGGCTAAACTCTTGGCTAGGCTTATAAGAGTCTCAGGGCCAATAGCCTAGTAACCTCCTATGATCCTGTGAACTGTTGGCTTGTAAACTGTGTACTATTGTCAGAAATAACTTTGTGTGGGCTATCATAGACTGCAAAATGATGCTTCATCTTAATAATTTCAGTATTGGATGCTAGATTAGGAAGTAGGTCAATTTCGAACCAGTTTGAATAAGAGTCTACTAACACCAAGTAATTCCACAAAAAAAAACAGTAGTGAAGGCAACGGACAACTTCTTGTTAAAAATCTAACTTTTATTCAGTGTAAGCGCTTTCATAATGTAACCATTACTTCCTCAGACACTACTGTTTTTTTGTGGATTTACTTGAATTACTCACTACACCTTGGTTTGTGGGACTTCTGGACTGTTTGCTTTAACACCAAGTAATGCTGACCATTCCACTCGAAAATGTTTGTAGCTACTGTCAACCAAGGTAGTTGAGGAATCTGGTTTAGCTGAAGAGGTTCTTTCTGTTGATGAGGCTTAGCATTATTGCATACAGAACAAGATAAAAGTACTCTCTTAATATCCTGTGACACAGAAGGCCAAAATACTATTTCTCTCACCCTTCTTTTGGTAGAATCTGCTCCTGGGTGGCCATGTTGCAAAATAGTAATATACTCTTGCTGCAAAGATTTTGGAACAATAACTTTTGGACCTTTCATGATGATATCATTGTCTGACAAAATCTCATCTCTGTATGGAAAATAAGGTTGCACTTCTACTGGTAAGCAAAATTGCTTTGAAGGCCATCCTTGAGTGAGAAAGTGGTTGAGTTTCTGAAGAACTGGATCTGTGGCTGTATGACTTCTAAGTTCATCAAGATGTGTGGAAGAAAAATTTCTCACTTCCATGACTTCAGAATCAAGTTTCTCATTTTCATGCTGTTCAGTGGTATTTCTGGGTGATCTGGATCATGTATCAGCAAGATAAAAAAGTTTGCCTTTCGTGTAGACAAGATTTAAATTATACTTTTGCAATTTGAGCATCATACGTTGCAATCTAGCTGTAGCTGAATGCATAAGCATTCTCAAAATAGTGACTACAGGTTGGTGATCTGTTTCAGTCATGATAAGTCTACCATAAATACAATCATGGAACTTTGAACATGCAAACACAATTGCCAAAAGCTCTTTCTCTATCTGCGCATACTGCATTTCAGTTTGGGTAACAGGTCTCAATGCATAGGCTACTGGTTTACCCTCTTGAAGAATGACTGTACCAAGACCAAATTTCAAAGCATCACAAGAAAGAGTAACTGGTTTGTGAACATCATAGTATCAGAGAGTTGGTGGACTGGCAATTCTCTGTTTCAGGGCATCAAATGGTCTCTGGTATTGTTCTGACCATAACCAGGATACAGCTTTATGTGTCAGCTCTTTGAGAGATGCTGAAAGTTGGCTGAAGTCTGGAATAAACTTGTCTAGGTAGTTAACCATTAAAGAAAACAAACCAGTAGTTGACCCGAACTGCCAAAGAACACTGGAACAATATTCAAAGTAATGCCTTCAAATTGAATCACCAAAGGTACCACTGATGGACTAAAACACAGGTTTATTTAAGCGCTTTTCGTTTGTCTCATAGACAAACTTCCTCAGAACTACAGACATACAATGCATTGTGCTTAAATAACAACTTGAAACTTAATTAGCCTTAATTAATCAATTACTTAAAAGAACACTAACACATTAAAAACAAGTCACTGACTTTCTAAATGAATGAATGTTATTCCAAATTCCTAGTATATGTAAAAGTGCTCAAAATTAACAAATAATTCCTGTTATTATTAATTCCCAAATAGATTCTTAGGACAAAAAATATGTACATAAAAAAGTTACATATATATACAGTATGTTGAATGTGTTTAAATTTTTTTTTTTTTTTTCTCTTTAGTTCACATTACAACAAAGGTCAAGTGAACCACTTAAATATAAAACCAGTCTTCTATCTTCGTAAGTTAGCCAATCTTAGAACACTAGAAATGGTACAAGCTTCATTTAAACCTGGTAAGTGATAAGCTTCCAGTCTAATCTGCCACTGTAACTCCCGTTCTAATAATTTAAGTTGAACAGGTGCACCTCTACTGTCATTGACAACTTGCTCAATGCCTATAAACTTGAACTGGTGGGAAGGGTTATCCATTATGTGTTTGGCTAATGCATTTGTTGTTTTTTGTTTTCTAATAGCGTATGTATGCTCATAAATTCTATCTTTGAGCCTACGCTCGGTTTTCCCAATGTAAAAACCGGCGCAGTTTTGACACTGCGCTAAATACACTAACATATTAGAATTACAATTAACCCTGCATTTTAGTTTAAACACATGTTCATTAACAACAAACTTGTTTGATTCAATAATAAACTTACACCAGTTACAAGCCTGGCATTTAAACATGCCTGGAGACCTAGTAAGCGAAGGTTTCTGCTCAAATAGAGATTTCAAATTCCTGCCCTTTCTATACGTTACCTTAGGGTGTGTACCCATTTTAGATGACAATTCTGGGTCTGCTCTGAACAGTTGCCAATTTTTCTTAATTATTGAACACAGAATGGAACTATCATCCGTATAGGTCGTGATGAATCTGGGAAAGTCAAATAATTGTGTTGTCGAAGATTCATTTGTATTCACCTCTACAGTGGTAGGAGTTAAATTAGGTTGAAGTGTACTTTTAAGTACAGATAATAGAGGTTCGTAAAATCTAGTAGACCTTTTTAATGATACCTCATTAATAAGATCATCAATTAACCTAGAAGGGTACCCTCGGCACAGAAACATCTTTTTTAATAAAAGACATTCCTCACCAAAATCATTGTCTCTGCTTACCATCCTGGCTGCTCTAGCCAATTGACCCTTTATTACTGCTCGTTTCTGCAGAAAAGAGTGACAGCTAGTGAAATGCAATAGTGAATTAGCGTACGTGGGTTTCCTGTGGATTTGCGCTACAAAACATCTCACTTCATGATCTTTAACTAACATGATGTCCAAATAGGGAATCCTCGTGGTGTTAAACTCAAAAGTGAATTCCAAAAATGAGGTTGTACTATTCAGGTAGGTTACAAATTCGCCCGCTTGAACATCACTCCCTTTGAATAATATAAAAATATCATCCAAAAAGCGAGTGTAATGTACTATATGCTGTGAATAACAAGTTTCTTTCAAGACAAATTGGTGCTCCCAATTAGCCATCACCAAATTTGCCACACTCGCACCACAAGGGGAACCCATCGCCACTCCAGTATTTTGTAGGTAAAAGTTCTCGCCAAACATAAAGAAATTCTTTGATAGTATTAAATCCAATAGTTCTCCTACCAGGGAAATATCACAAATACTTGCATTACTTGCTCTGAGCCTGTTACTAACCCATTCAATAGCAACATCATGGGGAATACTCGTGTATAAGTCTTTCACATCAATTGTCAAAAAATTAAGAGAATCCAAAAAGGCCATATCATTAATTTTAGACAGGAAAGACCATGAGTCTTTACAAATTTGGTTCTCGAGCTTAACATACTTCTGTAGAATGCTGTCAATCACTTTCGCACAAGCATATGATGGAGCCCCTCTACTGTCAATCAAAGGGCGCATGGGAGGGTTGTTTAAATCCTTATGGATTTTTGGTATGCCAAAGAGGTAAGGAAATCTTGGGTACTGAGTGGACATGAAATTATATAATTTTTGGTCAATTCTCTCCTCTGTTAACATTTCCTCAATGTTACTTTTGATGGTCCTATATGCTCTATTCACCTCATTCCTAGAACTTAAAACATAGGCAGAAGATTGGAGCAAAGAAGTCATTCTGTCGAAATAATCATCCTGTTCGAATATAACTGCACCCCCACCCTTATCAGGTTTACACACTCAAACATTGAGTGAACGAAGCTGTTCTAAACATTCATTTTCTTGCTGATCCACTGGAACATAACTGTGCCTTAATGTACTTTTAGCATTTCTAATGTCCACTTCACAAAAATGTTTGAATGTAGCTAATAATGGATGTAATGGTGGGTTAAATGTGCTTGATACATGCAAACTACTTTCTCCCTGCATTTGAATTTCACCTCCCATCATTAATTTCAAATTAAGTTTCCTGGTGTAAGATTTTACGTCAATAACTGATGTGACGATATCGAAACTTTGATTGGGGACATAGGTTTGGCCTTTAGATAAAAGGTCGGCCATTTCAGTAGTGATATGACAATTGGAGAAGTTAAACACTTTAAAATCTCCAGATGAATTAGAGCAGACCACTGGACCTTCTGTTAAACTGTCAATACTTGCAAAGTTGTTACTCGAATTAGTTGACTCCAAAGAAAAAGGAGACAAAGAAGGTGTGGATGAAAGCTCAATAACCTCATTAAAATTTGAACTTGTGTACTCTACAAGACCAGTATCTATTATCTGTTGCAACCCCTCTGGTTGTTGTAATTCGATCATTTTTCTGCTTAAAATTGTTGTTGTTACTATTGTATTCCTCTTGTACCCCACCATGTCCCATATTACCATTATTCCTATTTTGAATACTCATGAATTCAACAGGAGAGCGTCAGTATCAGATGTTACACCATTTCCAAACTGCTCAGTAGTTAAGTGATTTATTTCCTTTTCAGCGGCATTATTGGTATTCCTAGAGTTATTGTTCACAGGTGCTCTAGTTTTATTTCTCCAAGCTTGACTAACTGAAGGACTGGGGTAAACCAGGCCCTCTCTATGCCGTGGTGTCCCTCTCCAAGTTTTTTAGTTTTAACTGATTTTAACTATTCAAATAAGAATCAATGCTGAACAGCCTAGAATATTCATAACGATACCTGTCAAATAAAACATCATGCAATTGAAGCCTCAATATTCAGCTCCTCAATTTGGAAAGAGTAATGTTTTATCATTAAATTAAGCAACTCAGCACCATGCTGGGATCAAATAAAACAATCAAACCCAGAAAAGCAGAATTAACAATCAAACCTGTTGGGTACTGATAGTGCCTTAAACCTTTAGGTACTATTTTACGAACCAAACATTCTCTAAAATATGCAATCTCTAATAGTTTTAATTTTGATTAAAGTACTGTCAAACTGGGTTGAAAACAATACCAGGTTCTCCTGATACATTGTCAGTGCCAGCTTGTCCTGCTAATGCATTAAAGGAAGGATGCATAGCAACCTAGTCAGCGGGATAGTTATAAACGTTACCGCTGACTGTGAATAAGGGATGTCACCGACTGGTGGAAGTAGTGACAGTAGTGTTGGAAAAACCTGTTTTAAATTGGCTCCTTTAGAAACATTTAGTCCACCAACACTAGTGGACAGCTGTTTACGTTGTTCCGTTGTGTTCAGACTGTCCAAACTAACACCCAGTTTGTCACTTACACCAGTTACAAGCCTGGCATTTAAACATGCCTGGAGACCTAGTGTTTAAGGTTTCTGCTCAAATAGAGATTTCAAATTCCTGCCCTTTCTATACGCTACCTTAGGGTGTGTACCCATTTTAGATGACAATTCTGGGTCTGCTCTGAACAGTTGCCAATTTTTCTTAATTATTGAACACAGAATGGAACTATCATCCGTATAGGTCGTGGATGAATCTGGGAAAGTCAAATAATTGTGTTGTCGAAGGTTCATTTGAATTCACCTCTACAGTGGTAGGAGTTAAATTAGGTTGAAGTGTACTTTTAAGTACAGTTAATAGAGGTTCAGTAAAATCTAGTAGACCTTTTAATGATACCTCATTAATAAGATCATCAATTAACCTAGAAGGGTACCCTCGGCACAGAAACATCTTTTTTAATAAACGTCATTCCTAACCAAAATCATTGTCTCTGCTTACCATCCTGGCTGCTCTAACCAATTGACCCTTTATTACTGCTCGTTTCTGCAGAAAAGAGTGACAGCTAGTGAAATGCAATAGTGAATTAGCGTACGTGGGTTTCCTGTGGATTTGCGCTACAAAACATCTCACTTCATGATCTTTAACTAACATGATGTCCAAATAGGGAATCCTCGTGGTGTTAAACTCAAAAGTGAATTCCAAAATGAGGTTGTACTATTCAGGTAGGTTACAAATTCGCCTGCTTGAACATCACTCCCTTTGAATAATATAAAAATATCATCCAAAAAGCGAGTGTAATGTACTATATGCTGTGAATAACAAGTTTCTTTCAAGACAAATTGGTGCTCCCAATTAGCCATCACCAAATTTGCCACACTCGCACCACAAGGGGAACCCATCGCCACTCCAGTATTTTGTAGGTAAAAGTTCTCGCCAAACATAAAGAAATTCTTTGATAGTATTAAATCCAATAGTTCTCCTACCAGGGAAATATCACAAATACTTGCATTACTTGCTCTGAGCCTGTTACTAACCCATTCAATAGCAACATCATGGGGAATACTCGTGTATAAGTCTTTCACATCAATTGTCAAAAAATTAAGAGAATCCGAAAAGGCCATATCATTAATTTTAGACAGGAAAGACCACAAGTCTTTACAAATTTGGTTCTCAAGCTTAACATACTTCTGTAGAATGCTGTCAATCACTTTCGCACAAGCATATGATGGACCCCTCTACTGTCAATCAAAGGGCGCATGGGAGAGTTGTTTAAATCCTTATGGATTTTTGGTATGCCAAAGAGGTAAGGAAATCTTGGGTACTGAGTGGACATGAAATTATATAATTTTTGGTCAATTCTCTCCTCTGTTAACATTTCCTCAATGTTACTTTTGATGGTCCTATATGCTCTATTCACCTCATTCCTAGAACTTAAAACATAGGCAGAAGATTGGAGCAAAGAAGTCATTCTGTCGGAATAATCATCCTGTTCGAATATAACTGCACCCCCACCCTTATCAGGTTTACACACTCGAACATTGAGTGAACGAAGCTGTTCTAAACATTCATTTTCTTGCTGATCCACTGGAACATAACTGTGCCTTAATGTACTTTTAGCATTTCTAATGTCCACTTCACAAATATGTTTGAATGTAGCTAATAATGGATGTAATGGTGGGTTAAATGTGCTTGATACATGCAAACTACTTTCTCCCTGCGTTTGAATTTCACCTCCCATCATTAATTTCAAATTAAGTTTCCTGGTGTAAGATTTTACGTCAATAACTGATGTGACGATATCGAAACTTTGATTGGGGACATAGGTTTGGCCTTTAGATAAAAGGTCGGCCATTTCAGTAGTGATATGACAAGTGGAGAAGTTAAACACTTTAAAATCTCCAGATGAATTAGAGCAGACCACTGGACCTTCTGTTAAACTGTCAATACTTGCATAGTTGTTACTCGAATTAGTTGACTCCAAAGAAAAAGGAGACAAAGAGGGTGTGGATGAAAGCTCAATCACCTCATATGTTAAGCTCGAGAACCAAATTTGTAAAGACTCATGGTCTTTCCTGTCTAAAATTAATGATATGGCCTTTTTGGATTCTCTTAATTTTTTGACAATTGATGTGAAAGACTTATACACGAGTATTCCCCATGATGTTGCTATTGAATGGGTTAGTGACAGGCTCGGAGCTAGTAATGCAAGTATTCGTGATATTTTCCTGGTTGGAGAACTATTGGATTTAATACTATCAAAGAATTTCTTTATGTTTGGTGAGAACTTTTACCTACAAAATACTGGAGTGGCGATGGGTTCCCCTTGTGGTGCGAGTGTGGCAAATTTGGTGATGGCTAATTGGGAGCACCAATTTGTCTTGAAAGAAACTTGTTATTCACAGCATATAGTACATTACACTCGCTTTTTGGATGATATTTTTATATTATTCAAAGGGAGTGAAGTTCAAGCGGGCGAATTTGTAACCTACCTGAATAGTACAACCTCATTTTTGGAATTCACTTTTGAGTTTAACACCACGAGGATTCCCTATTTGGACATCATGTTAGTTAAAGATCATGAAGTGAGATGTTTTGTAGCGCAAATCCACAGGAAACCCACGTACTCTAATTCACTATTGCATTTCACTAGCTGTCACTCTTTTCTGCAGAAATGAGCAGTAATAAAGGGTCAATTGGTTAGAGCAGCCAGGATGGTAAGCAGAGACAATGATTTTGGTGAGGAATGTCTTTTATTAAAAAAGATGTTTCTGTGCCGAGGGTACCCTTCTAGGTTGATTGATGATCTTATTAATGAGGTATCATTAAAAAGGTCTACTAGATTTTACGAACCTCTATTATCTGTACTTAAAAGTATACTTCAACCTAATTTAACTCCTACCACTGTAGAGGTGAATACAAATGAACCTTCGACAACACAATTATTTGACTTTCCCAGATTCATCACGACCTATACGGATGATAGTTCCATTCTGTGTTCAATAATTAAGAAAAATTGGCAACTGTTCAGAGCAGACCCAGAATTGTCATCTAAAATGGGTACACACCCTAAGGTAACGTATAGAAAGGGCAGGAATTTGAAATCTCTATTTGAGCAGAAACCTTCGCTTACTAGGTCTCCAGGCATGTTTAAATGCCAGGCTTGTAACTGGTGTAAGTTTATTATTGAATCAAACAAGTTTGTTGTTAATGAACATGTGTTTAAACTAAAATGCAGGGTTAATTGTAATTCTAATATGTTAGTGTATTTAGCGCAGTGTCAAAACTGCGCCAGTTTTTACATTGGGAAAACCGAGCGTAGGCTCAAAGATAGAATTTATGAGCATACATACGCTATTAGAAAACAAAAAACAACAAATGCATTAGCCAAACACATAATGGATAACCCTTCCGACGAGTTCAAGTTTATAAGCATTGAGCAAGTTGTCAATGGCAGTAGAGGTGCACCTGTTCAACTTAAATTATTAGAACGGGAGTTACAGTGGCAGATTAGACTGGAAGCTTATCACTTACCAGGTTTAAATGAAGCTTGTACCATTTCTAGTGTTCTAAGATTGGCTAACTTACGAAGATAGAAGACTGGTTTTATATTTAAGTGGTTCACTTGACCTTTATTGTAATGTGAACTAAAGAGAAAAAAAAAAAAATTTAAACACATTCAACATACTGTATATATATGTAACTTTTTTATGTACATATTTTTTGTCCTAAGAATCTATTTGGGAATTAATAATAACAGGAATTATTTGTTAATTTTGAGCACTTTTACATATACTAGGAATTTGGAATAACATTCATTCATTTAGACAGTCAGTGACTTGTTTTTAATGTGTTAGTGTTCTTTTAAGTAATTGATTAATTAAGGCTAATTAAGTTTCAAGTTGTTATTTAAGCACAATGCATTGTATGTCTGTAGTTCTGAGGAAGTTTGTCTATGAGACAAACGAAAAGCGCTTAAATAAACCTGTGTTTTAGTCCATCAGTGGTACCTTTGGTGATTCAATTTGAAGGCATTACTTTGAATATTGTTCCAGTGTTCTTTGGCAGTTCGGGTCAACTACTGGTTTGTTTTCTTTACTAGTTTGGTGTCTTTTTACAAGTTAGGTAGTTAACCATGCCAATAAAACATTGTAGTGCTTGAACATTGTCTCGAGCTGGCATCTTGAGAATAGCAGTTTGCTTGGAAGGATCTGGTCATTACCTGAACTGGTAAATAAGTGACCAACATAAGTGACTTCTCATACACTGAATTTGCACTTCAAGGAATCAGCTTAAGGTTCACTTCATGTGTTCTTTCCAGAACTTTCTTGAGGTTTCTGTCATGCTCAGATTCACCATTACCTCCAACTAGAATATCATCTACTATAATACCATATGGATATCCAGAAAAAAATTGCTCCGTTGTTTCTCTTAGCCATGTGCTGCATACTATCAACATTAGCACTAGAATATACTGGAAGCATGCATTTCTCATTTGTAAGCATATTTGTGTGCTTTAGTGTGAGCTCATATATTAGACAAATCTCTATGTCCTTATTCAAAGTTAAATGACTGTCATGAAACAAAATCTTTCTCACAGCATCATCTTTAATACCACACACAAGTCTGTCTTTTATCAACTCATCCCGTAAATCACCAAATCTGCAAATTTTAGCCTTGTTTCTCAAATCAGTTATATATGCTGCAATTGTTTCACCAGGCTTTTGATCCCTTGTGTAAAATAAGTACCTTTCCATTGCAGTATTTGTTTGGGGGTTACACATTTGACTAAATTTATGTTTTAAGTACTCAGGGTCTTTCCTTGACTCAGCCGATACCACTATATGGCGTTTTTCCCCACTCCTGCAAATACAGCAGGTGCATACACAAATGAACGCCCTCTTTCTATGGCTTCTGAACCAGCTAGATTAAGCAGAATAAATGCCTTTTTATGATCATATTTATCAGAAAATGCAGCTTATATAAAATATTGTCCTCTTGCTCAAACACTCTCCAATTCTCTGCAATATTATTATCAAAGACAAGAGATCCTAGTTTTCAAAATCCATCTGCCATGCCAACAAACTGTGCCCAAACACACTGAAAATATGGCTCTTGTAATTATATGCAAACATGCACACAACCAGTACTTGTAATAACAGTCAGATGCACAACAAACTCTTTGAAATACTATAATTTATGAAATATGCTTTGAAATGGCTGTATTTTGTGAAATAATTCTGCTCTACTACTGCACAAACTTGCGAATGCTTTATACATTTTGGATATTTTGAATAGCATTAATTAATGCGAAAAAAGTACATACTATGAGCTACTTCGGAAAAATGTGGTCATTTTCCTTATTTTATACATTTTATGCGATTTGGACTTTATTTCAAATGTTTTCCGTAGTTATTTGAATATTTTCATCAAAATGTCGTTTAACTATAAATTTGTTTAGAACATTCTGAGTGCTTTGTTTTATATTTTGTGAATAAGAAGTCATTTAAGTAAGCTTTGATACCTGAAATTCATTTCTGACCTGTTTTTTTGTGAGTTATACGTGCAGTAGGAATACTTCACTTCCCTATATTCCTCCACCTTTAACTGAGTGTCTTCAGTCCTGTATCTGGATCTCACTTCTGACACCATGTCACTCGTCTTGCTGCACAAGTAAAGACGAACAGGCAGGAGAGTTTGTTTAACTGCTTTATTATGAAGAAACCCATCAGTATGGATAGCAGCAACATAAAATATAAACAAACTGATTCACTGACAGACTACGCAGACATACATGCTTACATCTCAACAGCTTACTACAAAATGGCAGTCAGGCTCGCACGTGTGCTCAGTATTTATCCACATGTGAAAGCCCCTAGAAAGCTTCTTAAAGGAATATGTACATACTGATCCACTAAAGATATATATATATATATATATATATATATATATATATATATGTATATGAATGAATAAATAAATAAAGCTCCCACGTGCTCAGTATTTATCCACTTGTGAAAGCCCCTAGAAAGCTTCTTAAAGGTATACATACATATTGATCGACTGAATATATATATATATATATATATATATATATATATATATATATATATATATATATGGGTCTAGGACACGTACTCGACTAGCATATGTCCGAATCTCAAAACATCGAACACACATACACAAAAGCGCTTAACATCAAAAAGCACTTCTATAACATCAAAAAGCACTTCTATGTATGCATAGTTCAAAAAAAAAATCTATGTTTCTGCAGGGGGGCTTCAGCCCCCTTTACCCCCCACCCCCTCACTTTATTATTCTCACTCCGAGATCACACTAAAGTGGGGACAATGGAATTTTCCGTTACCCGCTCTGTAGTCCAATTTACGAAACAGGCACACATACACGGAAGCGTTTGTCGATATTTAGCTTACGTGTATGTGTGTTCGATGTTTTGTGATTCGGACATATGCTAGTCGAGCACATGTCCGGATCCCATATATATATATATATATATATATATATATATATATATATATATATATATATAAATAAAGCTCCCAGTCAACTCTCTACTCTCTGACAGGCCACATATATTGCAACATGGAATGAGATAAGCTTACAGATGACATATTTCTAGATTTAAAAAGGGCTTTTGATACAGTGGACCATTCTCTGCTTATTCAACAAAACTCATCCAATGCATTACTGGGATTTTAGAGCTACTTTACCAATCAAACTTTTAGAATACTCTGTCCTGGTAACTTTTCTGTAACAGACACTATTAACAGGGGAATATCTCAAGGGTCAGTTCTAGACCCTTTTGTTTTCTCAGTATTCATATAAAATGAACTTACCAATGAGGCTTAAGCAGCATGTTAAACAATACCACAAGTAAAGAAAGAAGCACACTACTGAAAGTCCACTCTAGAATTAAACGATTTCATTTTGACTGCTTTAACACTTTCATCACCGTTACATGTGACTTCAACAGGACCAATGAGTAACTATCCAACAACCTTTAAATAAAACAAAATAACATGACTTACAATAAAAGTTAACTATTTAAAAACACTTGTTAAAAGCATGTTAAAATCTTTTCAGTCTACACCACCTTCTAACATAAATACAACAATTCCGCTCAATGCTATTATTAGCAGTACTTTACAATAATAAAATACTATTTAAGAAAATATGTTAGACTTTTGCTGCTCGTTTTAGTAAAAGAATGTCAATAGCCGCATCATTAAGTCATGTACTTGTAGATGCAGTGTAATAACCCCACAACACTTAAACCAATACCTATTTCTCCAGTCCCTCCTGACTTGCTACCCCCTCTATGTTTCCACCTTTCTATACTTACTCCCTAACCTTTACCTCCACTACATCATATCTGTCTCCTTACTCTGTTTCCTTCTTTCCCTACCAGGTATTCTGAATATACTTGCTCCTGTTGTTGCTAGCCCCTTTCCTAGTTTGGAAAGGCCTACCATACATCTGACACCTTGACACGAAGGACTATGGATTATTTCACACTGATGTTCCCAGACCATATCTTCTCTACTTAACTAGACTTTAGTACTTGCTTTGCCTCTTTTTACATACCGCTCTTTTGAAAGTTTCATTTTTTTCCTTAACTATTGTATACATAATAGTAATCTACACAATACTGACTTTCATTAAATGTTCTATTATATATGATAGTGTGTCACCCTTACCTTACTAGTCATTTTATGTGTGTGTTATCTATTATACTTTGTAAACCAAGCTTTACTTTATAATGTGTATATTATTATCTGTATGATTGGAGCTTTTCTCCCCGAGCCTTCGCTGAAAATAGACATGTATCCAGTTGGACTATTGCGGTCAATAAATGTAGAATAAAATAAATAAATAAATAATAACTACCAGTAAAGTCCTTTATACTCTGTTGCATTCTCCCAGTCACACTTCCTATCAAACACTTGAACTTTTTCTAAAATGAAAAAGGGGAAGCTCTTAAAATTACTAAACACAATTGCATGTCTTCTTCTTTTGGCTTTTCCCGGTTAGGGGTCACCACAGCGGATCACCTGTCTGCTCATGATTGGCAGTGGAGTTTTACAGTGTCAAGTTGCCAGCCTGGCACCCAACCTTCCACAGAAGGTACACACATGCACGCACTCACACCTAGGGCCAATTTAGAGTGTCCAATCCACCTACAGCATGTCTTTGGGATGTGGGAGGAAACCGGAGCACCCAGAGGAAACCCACGCGACCACAGGGAGGACATGCAGACTCCACACAAAAGGCACCCCAGCCGAGGATTGAACTGGAGAACCTCTTGCCGCGAGGTGGCAATGCTGACCGCTGCACCACCGTGGCCGCCCCAAACACAATTGCATGTCTACAAAGGGCATTTTTTGCATCTTCCATTTTTATGCTATATGCATGTTCGTAAATTTGTTGTTTAAGCATTTTTTCAGATTTACCCACACAGAATGCTTTGTAGGAGGTGTAACTAGCTAGATAAACAATGTGCTTGGTGACACAGTCATATTTTCCTTTACAAACCAAAAACAGCTACCCCACTATTTGCATTAATAAACGTGCACCATTTGTACTGCCCACATTTATACATTTTACCCATCTCATTGTACTGTTTTGCTCACTTTTAAAAAGGTTCTTTAAATTTATACCCATTTTATAAACCCAGTGGGGTACCTCACCTAAAATTCTTACCCTTTTTATAAATCCAGTGGGGTACCTAACCTAAAACATGTTTAATGGTCCAATACAAATAGTATAATTCCAATTTTTCTTAACAAATTTTTCACATTAAAATAATTATTATTGTAAGGAATGACCATCACTACATTAAAATTTTTTGCCATGGATGTATTAATATTATTACTCTTAGTATCATTATTACCATATTTATTATTAAAATTAATTTTACATTTAGCCTAAGTTAGACAATGTGAACTTGTATTTACTAAATGTACATTTAAAGACCAACTTTTACCCTCACTATCCATCTCAATGTTACTTAAAAGAGGTTTGAAACAAGTTCATGTCTGCCTATAACTTCATCTTTAATATTTTCAAATAGTTTGCAAGGATAATTCCTATCCATAAACCTTTTTGACCTTTGGTTTTGTATGTTAGTTGGGATATTTTGCAGGTACCTTAATGTTTATGGACATCAAACTTGATTTTAAGCTATGTGTTTCTAAAGTACAGCCAAACAAACCACTTATACTGTACCACTGAGAACACTAAAAAGGCTGAAACATACAAATCTGCTGCTAGTGGGGAATGCCTTTACTGGACTGAATCTACCCCTAAAGACTTAAAAAATAAAAAAAAGTAAAAAGTCATGGATATTCAGAATACATGCAGCTGAAACACTTGATGTCCTTAATGAGTCATTTGCATATATCCCATGGAATTCCACTACAGGAGGTTTAAAGTATCACACAGTGAAAGCTCTAACTTGTCTGGATTTTTTTATTACTTAAAAAACTCACAAAACAACAATAGAGGTTAAGCACTTTCGTCCGCTGGTAAATGGACTTCATCAGAGCAATTACCCATAAGTCAAGAAGCCTTTTTATACATCATACTAAATTAATTGATTACATAATATAAAAATTAGTAAAATTTCCTCAGAGTGCCAGCATAGGCAGCTACTATGTTGTAAAACTTGCTAGTAAAAACATGTAACAGTTACAAAAAAATTATTTACAACAATACGCAGTGCACTTGAAAGATTACTGCAGCTGAGATTAAAAACATTTTTTCAGTTTTTTTATATAATACTCAGCTAAAATTTTCTCCATACCCTATGTGACACATATCAAATGCGTACCCTATGGCACCAATGCATAATTATCCAAATTAATATCCAACTTTGAGTTTTTGTATGCTGGAAATTGAAACATTTTCATTTAAACCTGGTGGCTGGGTGGCATTGGTCCTAAGTTGCCATTTAAGTTCTAAAAATTCTAAGAAGTCATCACTTGGTCCCCCACTCACCTAAGTTAACTTACTCAATAATGCAAAACTTGAACTGGTGCGTAGGGTTGGATTTGATGTGCCTATATAGGGCGTTGTTTTCATCTTTCTTCTTGATGTCGTACATGCATTGATATATCCTTTGCCTGAACTGGTGCATAGGGTTGGATTTGATGTGCCTATATAGGGCGTTGTTTTCATCTTTCTTCTTGATGTCGTACATGTGTTGATATATCCTTTGCCTGAACTGGTGCGTAGAGTTGGATTTGATGTGCCTATATAGGGCGTTGTTTTCATCTTTCTTCTTGATGTCGTACTTGCGTTGATATATCCTTTGCCTGAACTGGTACGTAGGGTTGGATTTGATGTGCCTATACAGGGCGTTGTTTTTCATCTTTCTTCTTGATGTCGTACATGCATTGATATATCCTTTGCCTGAACTGGTGCATAGGGTTGGATTTCATGTGCCTATGTAGGGCGTTGTTTTCATCTTTCTTCTTGATGTCGTACATGCGTTGATATATACTTTGCCTGAACTGATGCGTAGGCTTGGATTTGATGTGCCTATATAGGGCGTTGTTTTCATCTTTCTTCTTGATGTCGTACATGCGTTGATATATCCTTTGCCTGAACTGGTACGTAGGGTTGGATTTGATGTGCCTATATAGGGTGTTGTTTTCATCTTTCTTCTTCATACCGTATGTGCATTGATATATCCTTTGCCTGAACTGGTGCGTAGGGTTGGATTTGATGTGCCTATATAGAGCGTTGTTTTCATCTTTCTTCTTGATGTTGTACATGCGTTGATATATCCTTTGCCTGAACTGGTGCGTAGGGTTGGATTTGATGTGCCTATATAGGGCGTTGTTTTCATCTTTCTTCTTGATGTCGTATGTGCGTTGATATATCCTTTGCCTGAACTGGTGAGTAGAGTTGGATTTGATGTGCCTATATAGGGCGTTGTTTTCATCTTTCTTCTTGATGTCGTATGTGCGTTGATATATCCTTTGCCTGCATTTACATTTAGTTTTCCCTATGTAGAATGCTGTGCAAAGTGTGCATAACCCTAGATAAACAATGCCCTCAGTGGAACATGTAAACCTGCCACTAGGTTTTATGTACCCAAAGCTATGTATATTAAAGGAAGAACCTTCCATAACATACTTGCATCGATTACAGTTTCCACACTTCTCCATTCTTCGCTTATTTTCAGTATCAATTTAAAACTGGGAGCTTTTTTGTATATCACTACTGGTCTTTTTCCCACTGCACTAAGGTGGTCTAGGTTGACTTCAAAGATAGTCCAATTTCTTTCTAAAATCTCCCTTAAGTCATCAGATTCATTAGTGTAAGTCAACACCATTCCATTGTTGAATTGTTCGCCACTTGGTCCCTCTACTGCATAGGTTCATAGGTTCATACGTTCATATGTTCCTCTACTGCATTACCCATTCTATCACTAGGGGTGGAGAGTGTAGCATTAAACCTTCCTAATAGTGGAATAAAGTGCCCTAAGGACCTCTTCCTACAGACTTCATCAAATATTTTTTTCAAAAAAAATTTTGGGTATTCCCTCTGTGCAGACATACCTTTAGGTGTTTCTAATTTCACCTGGAAGTTATCATCTTCTGACACCATTCTTGCTAGTCTCATGCATTTTCCCTTTACAATCGACTTTTTTGGTGTAGTGGATGCACAAGCCAGTGCATTTCTTTGTGCCAGTCCCAAGCCCAAATAAATGGGGAGGATTGCATCAGGAAGGGCATCCAGTGTAAAATTTTGCCAAATCATACATGCAGACAACAGTACAGGTATACATACCTGATCGGTCGAGGCCTGGGTTAACAATGACTGCCACCAGTACTGTTGGCCAACAGGGTGCTGGTGGAAATTGGGCTATTGTTGGCCGAAGGAGGAGACGAGGGGTAAGATATGTCCGAAGGCAGGTAAAGGCTAGGACTGTGATAGTGAGGGTCAGAACTTTGAATGTTGGCAGTATGACTGGTATAGGGAGAGAGCTAGTTGATATGATGGACTGAAGGAAGGTTGGTATATTGTGTGTGCAAGAGACCAGATGGAAGGGGAGCACGGCTAGGTGTATCAGAGGCAGTTTCAAATTGTTTTATCATGGTGTGGATGGGAGGAGAAATGGTGTAGGCATTATCCTGAAGGAACAGTATGCTAAGAGGGTTTTGGAGGTGAAAAGAGTGTCAGATAGACTGATGTTTATGAAGCTGGAAATTGATGGTGTAATGATGAATGTTGTTAGTGCATATGCTCCACAAGTTGGGTGTGTGATGGATGAGAAAGAAACATTTTGGAGTGAGCTGAATGAAGTGGTGATGACTGTACCCAAGGGTGAGAGACTGGTGATTAGAGCAGATTTCAATGGGCATGTTGATGAAGGGAACAGAGGGGATGAGGAAGTGATGGTTAGGTATGGTGTTAAGCAAAGGAATGCAGAAAGTCAGATGGTAGTGGATTTTGTGAAAAGGATGGACATGGCTGTGATGAATACGTATTTTAACAAGAGGGAGGAGCATAAGGTGATGTACAAGAGTGGAGGAAGATGCACACAGGTGGATTATATCTTATGGAGAAGGGCCAGTCTGAAGGAGATTGGAGACTGTAAAGTGGTGGCAGGGAAAAGTGTAGTTAGGCAGCATAGGATGGTGGTTTGTAGGATGACATTGGTGATCAAGATTTGGAGGATGAGTGTGAGGGCAGTACCAAGGATCAAATGGTGGAAATTGAAAAAGGGTAATTGTGAGGTGATGTTCAAGGAAGAGTTAAGACAGGCACTGGGTGGCAGTGAAGAGTTACCGAATAGCTGGGTAACTACAGCAGAGCTAGTAAGAGAGATGGCTAGAAAGGTGCTTGGTGTGACATCTGGAGAGAGGAAGGAGGACAAGGAGACCTGGTGGTGGAATGAAGAAGTACAGGAGAGTATACAGAGAAAGAGGTTAGCGAAGAAGAAGTGGGATTGTCAGAGAGATGAAAAAAGTAGACAAGAGTATAAGGAGATGAGGTGCATGGCAAAGAGAAAGGTGGCGAAGGCTAAGGATAAGGCATATGAAGAGTTGTATAAAAGGTTGGACACTAAGGAGGGAGAAAAGGACCTGTACCAACTGGCTAGACAGAGGCACCGAGCTAGGAAAGATGTGCAGCAGGTAAAGGTGATAACGGATAATGAGGGAAACGTACTCACAAGCAAGGAGAGTGTGTTGAGCAGATGGAAAGAGTACTTTGAGGGGCTGATGAATGAAGAGAATGAGAGGGAGAGAAGGTTGGATGATGTGCGGATAGTGAATCATGAAGTGCAGTGGATTAGCAAGGAGGAAGTAAGGATAGCTATGAAGAGGATGAAGAATGGAAAGGCTGTTGGTCTAGATGACATACCTGTGGAAGCATGGAGGTGTTTAGGTGAAATGGCAGTGGAGTTTTTAACTAGATTGTTTAATGAAATCTTGGAAAGTGAGAGGATGCCTGAAGAATGGAGAAAAAGTGTTTTGGTACCAATTTTTAAGAATAAGGGTGATGTGCAGAGCTGTAGTAACTACAGGGGGATCAAATTGATTAGTCACAGCATGAAGTTATGGGAAAGAGTAGTGGAAGCTAGGTTAAGAAGGGAGGTGATGATTAGTGATCAGCAGTATGGTTTCATGCCAGGAAAGAGCACTACAAATGTGATGCTTGCTCTGAGAGTGTTGCTGGAGAAGTACAGAGAAGGTCAGAAGGAGTTGCATTGTGTTTTTTGGATTTAGAGAAAGCATATGACAGGGTGCCTAGAGAGGAGTTGTGGTATTGTATGAGGAAGTTGGGAGTGTCAGAGAAGTATGTAAGAGTGGTACAGGATATGTGCGAGGGTAGTGTGACAGCAGTGAAGTCTGCGGTGGGAGTGAAGAATGCGTTTAAGGTGGAGGTGGGATTACATCAAGGATCAGCTCTGAGCCCTTTCTTATTGTTAATGGTGATGGACAGGTTCACAGATGAGATCAGACAGGAGTCCCCGTGGACTATGATGTTTGCAGATGATATTGTGATCTGTAGTGAGAGTAGGAAACAGGTGGAGGAGACCCTGGAGAGGTGGAGATATGCTCTAGAGAGAAGAGGAATGAAGGTCAGCAGGACTAAGACAGAATATATGTGTGTGAATGAGAGGGAGGATAGAGGAATGGTGAGGATGCAGGGAGTAGAGGTGGCAAAGGTGGATGAGTTTAAATACTTGGGATCAACAGTTCAGAGTAATGGTGAGTGTGGAAGAGAGGTGAAGAAGAGAGTACCGGCAGGATGGATTGGGTGGAGAAGAGTGTCAGGAGTGATTTGTGACAGATGAGTACCAGTAAGAGTGAAAGGGAAGGTCTACAAAAGGGTAGTGAGACCAGCTATGTTATATGGGTTGGAGACAGTGGCATTGACTAAAAGGCAGGAGTCAGTGCTTGACGTGGCAGAGTTGAAAATGTTAAGATTTGCACTGGGTGTGACGAGGATGGACAGGATTAGGAATAAGTATATTAGAGGGTCAGCCCAGGTTAGAAGGTTTGGAGACAAAGCCAGAGAGACAATATTACGTTGGTTTGGACAAGTGCTGAGGAGGGATGCAGAGTATATTGGGAAAAAGATGCTAAGGATGAAGCTGCCAGGAAACAGGAAAAGAGGAAGGCCTGAGATAAGGTTTATGGATGTGGTGAGAGAGGACATGCAGGTGGTTGGTGTGACAGAGCAAGATGTAGAGGACTGGAAGAAATGGAAACAGTTGATCTGCTGTGGCGCCCCTAACTGGAGCAGCTGAAAAAAGAAGAAGACAGATGCATACTCTCAAAGTGTAACAGAGAGTTGGATTAACTAGGTTTTCTATATATAGTTGAATCAAATCCTCTCTTTACATAATTTTTGATGTGTTATATCTAAAAAATGCACAATGTCCCCGTCAATATCCATGGTGAATTTCAAGAAATCTGTGATAGTATGCAAATAGTCAAAAAACATATCCAATCTGTCTACAATGTCAATCCAGAAAAAAAAAATATCATCTACAAAACATCCATAGAATGTCCAGCAGTCCATGAACTCTGTGTTAAGCACATAGTTCCATTCCCAATAGGAAAAGACTGTGTTTGCAAACAAGGGGGCACAAGCTGCCCCCATTGCTACTCCTGTCTTCTGTAGAAAGTACTGGCCCTCAAACATTAAGAAGTTGTTTTCTAGGACTACTTCAATGAGTTCCCTGAGCATATCCAGCTTTCTTTGGCCCAGTGTAGTGTTGTGCCTTAGGTAGTCATAAAACCAGTCTGTACCTATTCTATATGGAATAACAGATAAGAGATCCTACACATCAATAGTAACAAATATAATCTCTTCCCTAAACAAATCATTGGTTATTCTGCTGAGGAAATCCCAAGAGTCTCTTAACAGGACAGAGTTTGTTTGTAACACAGTTTGTATTTTGCAATACACAAAGTTTTTGATGCCTTAGCATCAATTATAGCATGCAATGGAGGATCTACAACATTTTTGTGAACCTTTGGGATCCCAAATGCCTTAGCATCAACTATAGGATGCAATGGAGGATCTACAACATTTTTATGAACTTTTGAGATCCCGAATATCATGGGGATCTTGGGGTTACATATGTTAAGGAAATTGTGTTCTTCCATAGATATTTGACTATTCAAAAGCATGCCTTCAAGATTAAGATCTATTTTATGATAGGCTATATTTATTTCCTTGATGGAAGCTTCCTCGTAAGTGTCTGAGTACAACATGCTGGACATTTTGTTCACATAATCATTCCTGTCCATTACCACCATCCCACCACCCTTGTCTGATTTCATAACACGCACACTTTTGTTGTTCATTATTTCTTGTAAAAGTGTTGCTTCCATGGCACTCAGATTGTGTTGACTTCTTGCATGCTTTAGTTGTTTTTAAATAATTTCTGAAGTTAAATTCACACAGCTTTTCAAAGAATAAAACTGTAGGATGAAAAGGGGGTTAAAAGTATTACTTCTCTTAATGGGGTTGGCAGAAAGGGAATTAAGCTCAACATGTCTGTTGTCATTGAAGTACAACCTAAAGTTAATTTTTCTAGTGTATAGCATTAGCTGAATCAGGGCTTCTTCAATTTTTATACTTGTGGTGGGTACAAAGGTAAATCCCTTTTCAAATAAATTTGCCCAATTAACACCAGTGTTTAACACACTATAGTCGTACACCTTAAAATCTCTTTGTGCATTGTCTATAATGGTATACTTGTTTAGTTCCATTTCCTGTAACTGCGGTTGGCTCTCCCCCGCCATACTGCTCCACCTCTCTGCCCCCTTCTCCCTCTCCCCCTGTTGTAAGAGGTATTGGGATCCCCATAACTTGGGGGGGGGGGTGACTGATGGTGTTGTGCCCGTTCCTCTCTCTCTATAGGCCTCTGTGAATATCTCAGCAGGGGGGGTTCCCTAAAAGGGATTCAGGTTGATTTTGGTGTACTTCAGGTTCAGTAACTTCTTTTAGCAAGTTTGCCCCCCCCCCATTTACATGGTCTACATGGGAAGCTGGTATTTTATTTCTAAGGCTTGGTGGGGGGGTGGATAGGCTACACCTTTGTCATACTCAGCTCTATCTCTTTCAAGTTTTTAATTTTCTTATTTTTCATCAATAAAACATCACTTTCATTACTTTTAAGCATACCATAGCATTCCTCTAACACTTTCAAATAATAAATCTTTGTGCATACTTTCATTTAGTCTATTAATAACAATGTTAAGTTCACACATTTGTCTATCATAATCTTTAACAACCCTACGCACCAGTTCAAGTTTTGCATTATTGAGCAAGTTAACTTAGGTGAGTGGGGTGGGGGGACCAAGTGATGACTTCTTAGAATTTTTAGAACTTAAATGGCAACTTAGGACCAGTGCCACCCAGCCACCAGGTTTAAATGAAAATGTTTAAATTTCCAGCATACTAAAACTCAAAGCTGGATATTATTTTGGGTAATTATGCATTGGTGCCATTTGATATGTGTCACATAGGGTATAGAAACATTTTTAGTTGAGTTTTATTATATAAAAAACTGAAAAAATGTTTTTAATCTCAGCTGCAGTAATCTTTCAAGTGCACTGCGTATTGTTGTAAATTATTTCTTTGTAACTTACATGTTTTTACTAATAGGTTTTACAACATAGCAACTCTTTATGCTGGCACTCTGAGAAAATTTTACTAATTTGAATATTGTGTAATCAATTAATTTAGTATGACTGATAAAAAGGCTTCTTGACTTATGAGTAATTGTTCTGATGAAGTCCAGTTACCAGAAGACGAAAGCGCTGAACCTCTATTGTTGTTTTATGAATTTTTTAAGTAATAAATTTATGTTTTGAGCAGCACTCAACTCTGAAATCTTTTCCCACCAGTGTGACTGTTCTTGGTTTCTGGATTGATTTTGTTGTCTAGATTTTTCTTGCAGTGTATATCCATCCATCCTCAACCCCTTTTCCCATTTTATGCACATAGGATCAGGGTGTCACTTCAACAGTGACAATCATCTCCTGCCAAGGTTTACACCGCTGGATGGCTATCCCTGCAGTGGTAGTTCATTCATTTCACTCACCCACACACTCATACCTACAGCCAGTTTAGAGTGTCCAGTCCACCTACTGCATGTCTTTGGAATGTGGGAGGAAACTGGAGTACCCAGAGGAAACCCACATGACAGCAGGGAGGACATGCAGACTCTGCACAGAAGGCATCCCAGCTGAGAATCGAACCAGAGAACCTCTTGCTGTGAAGTGACAATGCTAACTGCTGCACCACCGCAGCCTCCCTATAGAGATACAGATATATATCTAAGATTCTGAGGTCTCTATAAAAAACTGTCATTTATAGATATAGATACACACACACACACACACACACACACACATATATATATATATATATATATATATATATATATATATATATATATATATATATCTTAAACAAGATTCTGGGGTCTCAGTAAAAGACCTCTCATTTTTAGTTCTTTCACGTTTACTTAAAAGAGCATGATACTGAAAGTTCATGCTGTTACTACTGGCTATCCCCAAATCAATTATAGTATCCACAGGGGATAAGGACTGACCAGTCTGATACAAAGGTAAGGCCCATATCAGTGACCTAGTTGTTAACCAGTTTTGATAAATATTAATTATCCCATGTCAAACTCCTGAGAAGACATAACTAGAGTGTTTGTCTTACAATAGAAAACATATTTTGCCATCCATTCTCTGCTGAACCATGCAATTTAAGAAAAAGCAAAGTTGAATTACACAGGCTGTAGTATCAGTTCTAGAGGGCATAACAGGTGAATTCATCCATGGAGAAAATATACCTGAATATGTTACCACTTTCTGTCTTACATCCGACCATTGCATTGTCCATTTAGCTAAAGATGAGTCTATACCACATTGGATCAGACGTAATGGTGTGGTAAGGTCTCAAATGCTTTCACTTGATCTAAGCACATGGCTGTAGCTGGTGATCTACAGTCTACTCCCATACTGACAGCCTCATGGAAGTCTATAAGTCTAGTTAAAATGGATCTTTCCAACAAAACCTCATGTTGGCAAATATCTGCATCCAATTTGCTTTGGATATATTACCACATCTCCAGCATTTAGAAATTTCTGATTTACTAAATTTTGATGTTTGGAATGGTATAATAAAACATTTATGAATATAGTTCAGTGTGAAAATTTTCCACTATAAGCTTGAGGATAATAAACCTGTAGATTTTAATATCAAAATTCTGTTTCTTTTCTCTCATTGGATAGATCTCTGCCTCTGTTGCTTTAATACAATTCCAAAATCTATGGGTAATGTTATTTTTATTGTTAATTATAATTTTATAAGTTTTAGAGAGACACCCTTTAAATGTAATATTTCCTTGAATGTATTTATATGTATATATTGTAAATATGTTAACATAAATAAAATTATTTGAAAAAAAACCCTCATGAGGGCCAATATCCAAAATGCATAGTAATTGTTATCTTGCTTTATGATCTCTCAGAACTCAAAGCACTTTTCTAATATACTTTATACTGGACAAAATGGAAGGTCAGCCTTGACTCCTCTTCTTAGCTAGTCTTTTGGTGTTGGCTATCCTAAAACTGTGTAACAATTGCTCAAATATAATGATCTCTTACTAAACACAAATTAATCTGTTTAAGAGCGGTAAAAATATTTAGGAGATAGTGAGGCCTCATTCTCACCAAAAAAAAAAAAGAAAACAGACTGTAAGCTTTATATTAACACACCACATGCTGTGCATCCAACCCTGGTACAAAATATAAAGTATTTTGCTGATGCTGCAAAGAAATTCTTACCTAATCTTTCTAGGCCTGTAAGGCTCAAATCACAAGAAATATCAAAATCAAATATCACATCACATAATATCTTACCTTTATCAATGAGCCACCATAAGACAAAGGTCCAGAAATCCAGTACAGCAGACCACTCCACGTACAAAAATGTTTTAGGTATTAAGGGGCTTCCAATATGGCTGCACCTTGAATAATAGCTTAATTTCAGCTCTTCTAGTGAGAAAACATAAACTCAGAAGACAGCCAGTAAACTCATATGTTGGGGTAAATTTCAGTAACTGGCTAGTAAGTTCTGCCTGCATGCCAGCAAAAAAGAAATGCAGAGAACCTGAAAGAAAATTAGTCACAAAAAGTGAGGAAAAAAAAAACACTGACATGAAAGAATTCTGCAGCTGTTCAGCAAAAAGTAGTTCAAGCTCCAGCTTTGGTGCAAGACATGACTTCCAGTAACCTAGAGGAAAGAATAAGTCAAATGTACTCAGCACTGATTAAAATAAATTAAACACTGATGGAGTATATAAACTCAAATTACAAAAGGCTAGAAAAAAATAGAAGAAGCTTTAAACATATTAATATGATGTGATAAAACTGCAAAAATCAGAGGTTGAAATGAAGAAAAGTCTGGCTGAATATGACGCTGTCAAGAAGAGATGTTTCAAAAATTAATAGACTTAGAGGACAGAGCAGGTAGGGAAAACCTGAGATTTTCTCTTTTACCAGAGAAGCTGGAAGGAACAGACTGTATTAATTTTAGGAAAGCACAAATAAGCAACTGGACCAGTATTCCACAGTAGGATTTGTCAATCAAAAGGGCACATTGTGTGCATTCTCCAAACCTGGCCATTAGAAAGCTACCTAGACCTTTAACCCATTATCTCCAGTACAGTCCTTTTGAGTGTGTACCTTTAACTCCAAGTGGGTGTGGCTTGAACCTTTAAAAATGAATTTATCACCTTACAGTTCTATCAAATACTCACTGCAGATGTCAAATATGAATACAATTGTGTTTGCCATTATGTATGCTTCAAGATGAATATTCTGATACCTTGTGTGTAGCATGCTTTTGGAATTATTAATGCAAATATGAGCAAGCAATATATGACACCTAGAGGCACAGGGGGAGTGGAGATAACTGCAGAAATGCATGGAAGTGCACTTGGCTGTAATGACTTAAAAATAAAGATGCAATCATACCAGCAGAAGGAGGTGATCCTGACAAAACTGTGTCAGAAGTGCAAAGTACTTAAAGTGGGAGACAGTAAAATGTTTGTGGAAAATGATGACTCACTATGCAACAGGCAGAAGAGGAGTAAATTTATTCCACTAATTGGGGAATGTTGAGAAGCAGGCAGGAGATTAAAACTGCCATACCCATCTAGCTTCAGAATATTCTTTCCTGAAGGGGGCGTGGCCAAGGATGAACACAGGATAGCAGCAGATTTCTTCAGCTCCACCAATTTCATTACATTGACAGGAATTAATTACTTAAAAAAATAATTCTTGAAGTAATTTTCTTTCTAAATATGTTTGTTTTATATAGTTCTTGAACTATATCTAAAAAAGAAAGGAAATCTTAATAATATTCCTGTCAGAAATTACTTTGGAAATTTTCCTGTCAGTTTATCAGTCTGAAATGAGTTCCAGTAAGACAAATTCTCAAGACTCCAGCATCAAGAAAGAACTTCAGTCTCTGATAATTATAGTCCAGCAACTTACTGCTAAGATGGATAAAATGGATACTAAAATAGACACTTTC
>NC_056740.1:491760952-491870952 GCF_019279795.1 Protopterus annectens | reverse complement strand
ACAAACTAAATGAGAAATACAAAGAAATTTTAACTCATAAAGTTAAAATAACTTTAGAGAAATACAAGTTTTTGTCTTATTCAATAAGCCCCAAATACTTACATAGACTTAAAAATAAAACAAAAAGATTGAATAAACAAAACCATATCAAAGAAATCTTTTCTCTAAGGAAAAGAAGAATGTTTCTAGTATACCAGAAATACTGGATGAATTTAGAAATCACTTTCACAAGATTAACCATAACAACATTAACATGGAACCTAAAGATAAAATAAAGGAGTCTATAACCACAAACATGAATAAAAGCTTAATAAACAACAGATTAAACTATTGGACAAGAGTATTTCATATACAGAAGTTATTACACAAATAAATAAGCTTAAATCAAACAAAGCACCGGGTAATGATGGTATTATACCAGAGATATATAAAATCCTTTCTAAAACTACATATTCATTAATACATAAGGTTTTTATTCTGGCCCAAACTGAGTTAGTAACCCCCCCATCTTGGCAATATACATTTATTTCACCAATTTTAAAACCTAATAAAGATCCAACTAGATGTTCTTCATATCGACCCATCTAATTACTTAATGTTGATTATAAAATGTTTATGAGTATTTTTGCTGATAGATTGAAGACAATTATCCCCGGCATTATAGACATAGATCAGACGGGCTTCATTGTAAATAGAAATACTTTTGATAATATAAGAAGAACTTTAACATTAATTGATTTTGCAAATAGGAAAAAGAAAGATTTAACACTTATTAGTCTTGATATAGGTTCAGCATTTGATTCAGTAAGTTGGGACTATCTGTTTACCTTACTGAAGTGCACAAATTTCTCTGATGCATTTGTAAATTTAATTGAGCATTTATACAAAGGAACGCTGGCTTATATTAAGGTAGGAACATATGTTTCACAAAAAATACCCATTCTTAAAGGTACAAAGCAAGGATGTCCAATTTCTCCACTATTATTCACTTTAGTAATGGAGCCTTGGGCTAATTTGATTAGAAACAGTACTGACATAGAGGGTTTTGAAATAGAAGAAAATACAACATCAAAAATTCAACTTTTTGCAGCTGATGTTCTAATTACATCAGCAGGATCTAATTCTTCTATGCAGTCTTTATTTGATAAAATGATGAATTTTAAAAGTATTTCTGGTTTAATATTCAATGAAGAAAAACTAAAATACTACCTATATATACACGAAAAAATACTCTCATTAGTGATTTTACTAAATATGTACCCAACTCAGGTCAGATAACTTATTTAGGTATAATACTATCTAAAGATATTAAATCTATTATATATAATAACTATAATGCCTGTTTTCTTAATATACAAAATCTTTTTAATACCTGGAATAATATGTTCTTACTATGGAGGAGAGACTTACAATTATTAAAATGATAATATTCCCCAAGATTTTATACTTAATACAATCAATAATACTTTCACCTACAAAAATAACTATCAAGAAACTGAATACACTAATGTTAAATTTCTTATGGGCACCTAATAGACCTAGGATTGCATTAAAGAAACATACTAATAGCTGGTCTCAAGGGGTATTTCTTTTCCAGACTTTAATTTATATATTATCTCTTCTATTATAAAAGTTATTACTTTATTAATAGATCGGTCATATGTCGCAAAATGGAAAGATTATTGGGAGCTAATTAGTATGCACTTCATGAAAATCTCCTTAACACATAAAAATATGATTATAAATAACTCCATGTTGTGGTTGCTAAAGGAATTTTGTACTTCACCTATTACACCTAAACATATGGTCTGTTACCCATTAAATATTATTATTAGTTATCATAACTTTATATTCATGCACCCTAAGTATAGGGAATGGAATTTTATTGTATTCCTATAATTTATACTCAGGGTATGCTTATGTCATCTACTTCTGAAGGAGCTCATTTAGCTATAGATAATAATCTAAAGTACTGGTATCAGCTGATATCTGATAATAAAGTTAAAAATCTAGATTTCTTAAAACAAGAATTTGATCTAAGAGAAACTTGCTGGTTAGAGGTTCAGATCTTTAGACAACATCTCATTGATAGAATAGATCTAATGTCTATAACAGTTAAAGAATCTATTCCAAAACTGATTGATTACTTGATAATAAATTTACAGCATAAAGTTTCTGATAAACTTTCATACATACATAAAATTATCAGACAAGAAACTTTTTACAATGTAGATTCATACTGGAATTATTTCACCTCTATTAATGGGGACCCACCAACTCAACAAGATAAACAATATATATTGGAATCTGCTTATAGAACTACATCTTCCATTGTCTGGAGACTTTATACATGGAAATTTTTACATAGATCTTTTTATACACCTTTGATGATGAATAAAATTAATAATAAAGATAATCTATGTAAGAGATGTAATGTAGAAATTAATGCTGACTGGGCTCATATGTTTTATGACTGTATGAAGTTGAAAGAATACTGGAAGTCAATTAATGAATTTTTGCAGGCTCTTTTTACAGATAATTTCATTATTTCTAAGTCTCTTATATTATTCAACACACCTGTACCTCAATGTGTTAAAAGATTAAGCTTCCCTTGTTATGGTCTATCCTAGCAGTGGCTAGGAAAATAATAACTAGAAATTGGATTTCAGATACACCTCCTTCGTTCAATGAATTTAAAAATGTTATGAATATAATGTGTCATATGGAAATAAGCACAATTAGAATGAGAACAACTAGAAAAACATCACATTTTATTGTATGGGATAATTTACAAAATTTGTTAAAAAAATTCTAATTTCAATAGCACAGTATTTTAGTTTAATTAATTGATCTGATTGTAGTGGATGTCTTTGTAAATACTTTAGTTGTTTTGTTGAATATTATAATAATACCTATTTTTAATTATTTGTATAAAATTGTTATGATATTTCTCTTATATGTTAAAACAATAAACTTGTTTAAAAAAAAAAAAAGAATATTCTTTCCTGGAGGAACAAAATAATGTTTTGATGCAGAACATGCTAAGGAGGAAATACAAAGTTTGTTCAACAAAATGTGAGCTGTGAAAAAGAAGAAGTGTCTGCTTTTTGTTTTTCTGGTAATAAAGACCAGAGAGAGACTGTGCCAGTGAAACATTTTCCAATGTTTTCAATGGAAAATGCTTGAAAGACATGAAAAAGCACAAGAGTTGACTAGAAGAACCAAGAGTGTGTTGGAAATGAAGCAGAGACTGGATTTGGTAGATGGAGATACACAGTAATAAAATCAGCAGCTCAAAATAAATTGACAAATAAATGTGAGATTACAAAGCATTAATTATATTTGTGAAACATGACAGAACAAGAAAACCTGGAAATATTGGACTTTTTTGACTTTGCTAAACTTGAAGGGAACTCTAAAGCATATGCCATACTTTATGTCATTAATGTTTGGAAAACAGTTAGGGGGAGGGGAAGAGGACGGAGAAAGTTAACTGTAACTAAAGCAAAATTTTGTTCTTAGCAGTATTTTTATAATGCATGGTATAATCTGAAAGCTATATAGTAAAGTTTTCTCAATTAAGATACTAAAATAAACAGGTGCCCCTGTTTTTCCCTTCTTTTCTCTTTCTCCTTATTCATTTTTACAAAATGTAGGCACTTCAATGTAAAAAAAAAATAAAGAAGAAAAATCTGGTTAAAGGAGCATGATACAAGAACATTTGATGTACATTTTCACATTCTTGCATAGGGTATGACTGGATTAAGGCTCTTGGCTTGATCTAGTAATGTGTTTTAACAGAAAGTAAATAAATAAAAAAAGAACATTGAATATAATAAAGCTTTCCTGTAGCAAATAAATAAATGCTTGCAGAAGCAACTCTGTATCTAGTTCTCATGTCTTCATGGAGACAAGCTGATAAATAACAATAAGAATAGAATAGTTCTTTCTTTCAATGATTTTCTTTCAGTGGCTAGGAAATAATGTTTTCTGAAAGCATTCAAGTATTTTCTCAATCTGGGAGAACAATAAAGATAAGACAAAACCCATCTTAGCATGGATAGACTTCCTTCTAGGTTAACCCACATCTGTGAGTGTGGCTGTCAGTTTGGGACATTTGTTCCTATTAGTAGGGTAAAACTTCAATATTTAAATATTAAATAAATAAATAATAATAAATAAATAATATTATAATAAATATTCAATATTTGAAGATGTACATAGTTTTGTGTGTTGGCATTAAGTTTATAAGTTTTAGGGATGTATTGGAGTATATTTTTGAGGGCTTTCAGTAAAACAAAAATTCTGTAAGATGTGACATAGGCTCAAATGGATATGACAAGAAACAACTGCATAAAAGATCAACCTGTCAGACATTAGTGTATGCATGCAATACAAAAGCTGGAACTAGACACTTAACAAAAGCTGTTACATATAAAAGGTGAGAATGATAACTTTTTAACATAATGACACTTTCTACATTATCTTTAAATGTAAATGATCTCACAGATATATACAAAACAGAAAGAGTGGTGAACTGTATTAAAACATGTACAGCGCAAATAGCTATGCTACAGGAGACACATTTTGGAAAGATCTGAACATGTGAATTTGATAAAGAAATTATTTTAGCGTAGTTATTCAGCAGAATACCTGGGAGAAAGGAAAAGAAGAGTACTTATATTAATTGCAGGAGAAGCTCCAATAGTGATAGAAGAAGATAAAAAGATATTAATGACAGATTTGTAGTGCTAAGGGGCTACTGGCAAGGGAGGAGGATTACTCTGGCATGTATTTATATTCCACTTGAAACTACTATAATAGAGATTAAGAAAATTCTGGGAGAAATAATCAGCCTTCAGCAGGAACTATTACTTATAGGTGGAGACTGGAATTTGATTTGCAGCTGGGAAGATGTGTGTGGAGGGAAAATATAACAAAGGAGGGTAGATTTTTAAATAAATTTATGAAAATATTTGGCATGGAAGATGTGAATTCACTAGCAGGTGTTTGAAGTGAATTTACATAGTATCCCCCAGGATACAAAAACTGTGCTAGGATAGACAGAACTTACATTTCACAGGAACATGTGCATTTAATTGAAAGTTTTGATATGCAGCCAGTAACTATTTCAGATCATGCACCAATAATAACTAAAGTAAAAATGCAGGGTAATTAAATAAAAATGAGACAGTGGTGCTTTCCCATCTATCTGTTGAAAGAGAGGAATTTAAGAAATGGGTAGTGGTAATTATTCGGGAGTTATTAGAAAAGATAGAAATTTCTTCTGAAAATATAGCTAGGGAGTGGAATAAAATTAAAGTGGAGTTTAAAAACAGCATGTTAATAAAAGAAAGGCGATATACTTAAGAAGTAACAAGAATTATTTAAAAGGACTGATGAATGCTAAAGTATTGCATAATAGGGGTAATCTCACAGAACAAGAGGAGCAATTGTGAAATAGAAAATAAGGGATTACTTTGATAATATGCATGTTTAGAAAGATTGCTGTTAAGCAACTGTTTGTTGGTAATAACTCCAGAGCGCAAAAACATTTAGCACAACAACTCAGGCAACAAAAAGTAGAAAGGGTTGTTGCCAAGCTTAGGGAGCTTATAACAAGGAACATAACAAGGGATCCTGCAGAGGTACTAGAAATAGCAAAACAGCAAAAAAGAAGCAAAATAGCTGGTCAAAGAATCCAAACATGTAGACAAACCAGCCAGGCAGCATGGATAAAAACTCTCTAATCCAAATCACTGAACAATAAAACACTGTATAAGATAAGAACAAATTAAAACAGATGAGTGCTTTCACACCTTCAAGGTGCTTCATCAGATCTAACAACATAACAACTTCAACCTGTTTAAATAGCCCTCTCATCTCTTCAAACCACATGACCCGAGGGTTGGTCTTAAAGGTATATACTCATTAAGCCCTTTACCACATGTAGCCCTTAACAATAAAATCCACTTCATCTCTAGATACTATATATAACTTTTAACATTGCCCTCTCTCCTATCTAACCTCAACCAGTCTATCACAGATAAATTAAACCATTTCTATAAAAGAAGAAGAAGAAAAAGAAACAACTAATATAGATGTTGAAAGGAGGAAATGAGTACCATCCATGAAATGTGGAGATGAGAGCAGACATCTGGACAGTGTCATCAGGTAAATGTGGTGTTGTAGAGGATATTTTGAAAGAATGTTGATGGAGACTGTAGACCATGTCAGGGGACCTAAATGGACAGTAGGTATGAGCTGTAAAGGAGAGGGGTGTGGTAATGATGGTGATGTAATGGACAAAGAGCTAGATAGCCAGTAAGAGAGAGGCAAGTAAGGAAATACAGATAAATGAAGACACAGAAAATGTGAAGACAAGAAGGAGACAAATGTTTACAAAGGACAGGCAGGAAGGAACAAGTTAAAACTAGAATGGGGAACTGTTGTATTATAAGACTGAACTCTAAGAGTAAGGATTGGGAAAGACATATACTTGGCTTGGGATGAAGGGTTAGGAATAAAGAAAATGCCAAAAGTTGCTACTCCGAAATAAAGCGGGTGTTATAGCTATGATGGTGAACTATATGCATAAAATGACTTAAATTGCCTAGGGTGGAAAATTATGTGCATTACTGATATATGCAATGTGGATTATTAAACAGAAATATTTAAACAATTCCCATCTACAGCAAAGTCTATATTTCTGTGCTTTTCATACTTTACCTTGGTGGATTTCTAGGTGTGTACCATGCAATACAAAGGATGTGAAATGCAAAAAGGTTACCTCCTTACATAAAAGTGCTGAAAATGTAGTCATTTAGCCAATGGCCTTGAAGTTATTGTAGTTTGAAGGGGAAAGTCAAGCCTGCTTGACTAGTTCAGTGCTCATCAGACAGAGTACAGTATTGTATACTGCAGATGGTTATCAGACAGGAGTGTATGGCTCCTTTACTTACGGGTGGAAACTAAGTTTTGAAAGTATGATGCAGGTCTTTATGGGAGCAGCATTCATGATGACAACTGTTCTTTCAATGTTAACAAAAGACCATCAGTGTAGAGAAAATGTCAGAATTATATTTTTGTAGGGGTACCAGCAGCAAAGCCATTTGTTCATGCACTGTGTTTTACTGTTTCTTAACATACTAATAAATGGGTGCAGTATAGACAGCTAAGGACAGGAGCTTTACTGTCCCTTCCACATCACAGGCTCTGTAAAAGAACCCATGGCTGTTATATCTTTCTGGTAAATACATTTATCCTTTCATACAGGGCATTCAGCATTCTCAGCTGAAGCTTCATTCTTTCATTCTCCAGCATCCAATTATTCTCTTTGGGGTCAGAAGGAGCTGGAACCTATCTGGCAATCAGGAGAAATAAAGCAGAGAACCAGTCCTGAATAGTAGGGGCGGGATCCATCCGGCATGTACATGCCTGCCTTGTGCACTTCTTGCACACACACACACACACACACACACACACACACACACACACAAACACACACACACACACACACGCATCACACACACACACACACACACACACACACACACACACACACACACACACACACACACACACACACACACATCACACACACACACACAGCCATGAAGTGGAAGGCAAACAGCATTTCAGATGAAAATCCACTTGAGTACAGAAGAATATGCAGACACAGTACCAAAGTTATCCCAGTTGGAAACCAAACTGGAGACCAAAGCACTGTGAAACAGCAATGCCAACTCATGCACGACTCTGTGGTCCTTAACTGGAAATGCCAAAATATATTATTCTATTAGGTAAACATAAAAAGGAAAGTGTTTATCAAATTTGTTACATGATGCTGGAAAAATAGTTTTCTAAGAATTCTCTATCTCATAGTTGAATACAGAGGATTAAAGCTATAATCTGTCAACTGTCTGTATCATGCATCTTTGGGTTTGTTTATTTCTGTGTTCCCAACAATGCTTTGGGTCACCTCTGAAAAGGAACATGAGCTCAGTTAGTTAACAGATGAATATAATAAAAACAAATTCTGCAACCACACAAAAAATGAAAGCTATATTGAATCAGTCAGTTGAAAAAATGACTCTGTTCTAATTGCAGGCATTTAAAGTAATGGTTCAAACTAAAGAAAAAAAATAAGAAAATTGCGCCCATTTTAGACCTATGTGCATGTCAGCCTTTTTATGGGGAACTAACCACGGCTCCTACAGAAGGTGACATGGTTTGCATTATGTTATGCTTATGCTAAAGGAGAAATGGCATAACTTGTTTGTAAGACTTGCACAGGTAAGAAACAATATGCCATGGCAGAAGGACCAACGAATATCCAGATGAAAACATGTAGCACATATGGCAGCTAGCTGTGCTCAAGGGTACATAAATGAACAAAACAGCAGGCATGCAGGTGTAGTTCAACAAAACTGTGCAGAGAGCAATCAGTGCAGAAGTTGCATGCCGCATAGCGTGATCTCGCAAGAATAGAACAGGTGAACTCAGACTTCAGACTGCTGATTAGGCAAATATTATTTACGTCTTCATTGATATGGTGTCTGCCTATGTGATCACCTTGTGGATTCATAAAAGGTAAAGAAATGGGTATCAAGGAAAGCATGAGAAACTAGCAGGGGTAACAAATATAGAGAACATATAGGGGGTAACAGATATATAGGAGTAGTGTGGCAGCTGGCACAGAGGATTCAGGCTAGGATCTGTAATGAGCTACTTCCTGTGGCACAAGGTTTGATCCCCAAGCCATAATTTGCCCTTTGTATAGCTCTGAGAAACTCACTTAATCAGACAGTACTTTGGGGCAGTTAGGAAGTCAGCCAGGATCCTTAATGGTCTCCTAGATTGCAAACCTTGGAACTACCTATGCAGGGAAAGGAGGCATTTTTTTTGTTTTGATTTGGTTTTTGATACTGAAAAAGGAAGAGGAGGAGGAAGGATGTAATGAAAAGCAGAGGTTAGGAAGGTAGTTGGTGGTACAGGCTACACACTCACCTTGTGGCCCGATGGTAGAGACTAGACATTTTCGCAAATCCTCTGGGAGTCTGTTCTTTCAGACCATATATTGGTCTCCTATTCACTTCACTGTGGCCTTTATCACCTGCTCCAGTCCTAGGTGGGCCACCTCAGGAAGTACTGGTTGACTACCTGCTAATGGGGAGCCAGATCTTCCACTGGCAAGGCACTCCCAGCCTCATCAACCCTCATGAGCCTCAACCATAACCTTGGCAGGTGTGGCACATGGATAAGGTACCTTCAGAATACATAAAACATCTGGTTCTGCAGTCAGGACACAGAGATGGGATGGTATGTGTTAATGAATGTTTCCTTAGAGTAGAATGAAGACTTCTAAGGCATGTCAGCCTTCTTGTGGGGAACTAACCATGGCTCCTACAGAAGGTAGGTGTTGAGCTGTGGTTATGGATTCAGGTAAGTGTTTCTGTTTTAAGGGCTTTGGGTAGGGGCTGTAGTGTGTGTTAGTGTGTTTTGTTATTGTGATGTGTGTGTGCGAGGGGAATGTAGCTTGTGCGGTGGTGGTTTGTGTATGTAGTGCAACCTTGGAGTTAGTATATTTAAGTAGGGGGGTGTGGGTGCCACAGCCCCCCACATGGAGGGTGCAGGGGGACTTGCCCCCTGCTTTTATGTAGGACAGTGTGTGTGTTTGTGTGTGGGGAGGAAGGTGTGTCTATGTGCATACCAGAAGCGCTAGTTCAACATCTCTGATATGTGAGATTTTGAATTTCACTCTTCTGAGTTTTCATGCTTTTCAGGTTTCCACTTTATGGGCTCGAGATTCTGAAATTCAATATTTTTGGATTTTGAGCTTCTAAAGTGAATCCTGAGTGACATAGATGTCCAAGCTTGCTGAAACAAGCAGCACAGTGGAGGTGATCCATGTTAGGTGACAAATTCACAGCAATTCATGCATCCTGCCCTTCAACAGATTAATGGCTGTTATCTGCATGACATAGCTCTGAGGCCTACAGCAAAAAATTGGCCACCCTTGGCCAAAGTGAGTCCACATGCCACATGTCCTACATATGTCATACTATACAGTTAAGTATCCAGAACATGTCTATATTCCAACATCATGTCACACAACAACCAGTTTGATGTGTGGTTGCTTGATAGGCATTGTACACTTGCAAGGCCAACGTAATGTCAGCAAAGGTGACATCCACATCTTCACTGCAAGAAGAGCCTACAAACACTGTGTTTCAGGCTGTCGACCCCAAGGGTGTGGCAGCATGACCCTAAATTTGCTGGACTTGCACAGTGTCACATTTGTAGGTATGGTATTGGGACCAAGCCTAATAACAGGATTATGGTCAATCCAAGGTCCACATGGCTGCAAAGCATTGTATGGCGCACTGTCAGGTGCAGTGTTACCTTAGGAGACCTACATAAAGGTGACATGCTACATTTCACCATATGTCATGACACTGCCTAATGATGTCATGCTGTGACATACACAGAGACATGACTGTATTGCTAATGACACTATCAATGACTGCTGATGACATGTGGAAAGTGTACCCACCCCTGTACTCCTATGTCACACAAACACAGTGTGTGACAGGTGTGACTGTATTTCAAACCTTGATTTCATGGTGTGTCACACAGCAGTCAGTACATATGGCAATGAGGGTTTTCCCAACATGCGCAACTCACTTTCTGCTCCATCCACACCCACATCACACACAGATGCATGTGTGCAGCTCCTTACCAGGCACATTTCCAAGTGACAGACACTTCAGAAAATCATACCTTTGTAGAGCACAGTACACATAATAGTTCGTGCACCACTGTCTCACCAGTCAAACACCTGAGGCAAAACTCAAAATTAACCCTATTATTCATAGGTGATTATATCTTGAGACACATTGATGTCTGTGTCACCAGGCTACATATGGGAAAGGTCACAGTTAGCTGTCTGTGGGTTGACATGGTATGCCATGCCACACATTGCCGCAACTCAAGGAATATCAGGTAACATAATGATGACATCATAGTTCCTGCAAGTGTGTCTGACTAGGGACATATGTCACTGGACTGTATGCAGACACATAAGACAATCTGTATCTCTGGCGGATATGCTCATACCTTTTAGCTGCATTCGACCATCACCTAGGATGATGGCTCAGTACACATGGAAAATGATGGACATCAATAATTGTCTTAGCGCATGGTGTCATTGTAAGGGGATCCATGACACGTCCACCTGGGATGATTTGCTCAACAGACCTCAATGCTTTGCCAGAGATGGACTATATCTCTCACCCCTGGGATGCTGAGTACTGGCCAAGGCTGCTGATGCACTCACAGTGCATCTTATAGGCACTGTCTGGAGGGAAACTTTCCAGTGACAACGTCATCCTCATACAACATCACGGTTATGCTGCTACATGCTGGGAATGGCAACACTAATTCCCATTCTATGAAAGGTATCCCCACCTTGGAATATGCAGACATTTGTGCAATCAAAGAAACCTGGTTCAAGGCTGTGGACAGCACCATAGCCATTACAGACTACGCGTCCTTCCACATGTTCAGACCTCAAAGTGACAGTGTACAAGGTAATGCAGGTGGTGTATACATATTCATTAAGGAGAGATACACATCCAGATTTGGTGAAACACTGTGTTTTCCAGGAGACACTGCAGGTGCTATTCACTGCTGGAAGGGCATCTAATCAAGCCATTGGCAGCTACAGGAGCAGCTCCATGAATCCAGACACCTGCTGGGCTTACATGAATGTATTTGTGTCTATCAAGATATTTCAGTAGACCATGGTTTGGGTGGCTTTAAGTAACCACCAACTGTATTGCTTAGTCATGCTGAAGCTCACTTGCCCAAAAGTTGGTCCATATTCTTAACCACAATGCTGTGGACCAGTTCATAGGTTCATAGGTTGGTACTAGGCTATTGGCCCTAGGGCCTATACAAGCCTAGCTATAACAATTCACTGGCTATTTCTTCACACAATATCCTATCTAGCAGGGTGACTGACATGATCCCTGGGGTGAATTTCCTATCTCCCATCAAATTGTCAAGGTTTCTTTTGAAGAGGGCCAAAGAGGCACTCTGCTTGACATGTATGGGCAGTCTATTCCAGAGTCTGGGGAGTCTCTGGGTCAGGAACCTATCCCTCCAGCATATTTTGTTCATTGTGATGACAAGGTTTAGATCCTTGGAACGTGTGACTCTAAGGGACTGGGATTTCTTTAAGTGTAGCATGTCCAACAGCTCTTAGTTTGACATGGCTTTGTATGTTAAGCAGAGATTGCCTCTGAGTAGACGATATGTGACAGAATATAGCTGGAGTTTTTTTAGATGGTCAGCATAGGGCATCTGCTTTAGGCCTGTGATTCTTTTAGTGAGGTATTTCTGCGGCCTTTCCAGTTGTTGTAGATATCTTGAGAGATACATACCAAATGGGGCATTGTATTCTATAATGGGTCTAATGAGAGATGAGTACAGTGGGACGATGACCTCCCTTTTTCTGGATGAAAAGCCCTTAGTGATGAGGTGTGCCATATAGAAGGATTTCCTTGTGGTGATGTGGTTATTGAAGATGAGACCACTGTCCACCTGTGTCCCTAAGTCTCTTATCACATTTTCGGTATTTAGTGTACTGCCACCTATGTGGTAATTCATGGGTACATGTTTTTTCCCAAAGGCGATAACTATACATTTCTTGGCATTGAGCTTGAGCCCATGGCTCAGGCACCAAGCATCTGTTTCTCTAAGGCCCTTTTGTAGAATATCCACATCATTTGGGGATTCAATAATGGCTTCCAGTTTGCAGTCATCTGAGAAATTTGATAGCCTGAGTCCCTTGGTGTTGCCCTGTATTTCAGAGATGTAGGTGCCAAACAAGAGTGGTCCAAGGACTGAACCCTGAGGTACTCCACTTGTCACTTGTCTGGAGCTGGATTTGGAGTTGGCTACTTTTACAGTGTGGGTAAGCCAGTTGGCAACCCGAGTGATGTAGGGATTAATGCCCAGCTTAGTAAGCTTATCTATGATTCCAGAGTGGGGGATGGTGTTGAAGGCCTTGGTGAGGTCCACATAGGCTGTGTGGACTGCCTTATCCTTGTCCACAGCTCTGGTGACTGATTCAAAGAAGTCAGTCAGGTTCAGGAGACAAGATCGGCCCTTCACGAACCCAAACTGGGTGGGGTCCAGTGTTTGAAGGTAGCAAATGTCTGTGTTTATAAGTTCCATGATAATATGTTCCATGGCCTTGCAGATCTGTCTCATCAGACTGATGGGGAGGTAGTTCCCAGATTCCAAGGTGGATTCCCCCTTGTGGAGTGGGATAACTGTAGCTGTGCACCACTCAGTGGGCACGAAGCCTGAGGTGAGGCTATGATTAAACATGACACTGAGGTGAGGTGCTAGTTTATTTTGTAGTTCGTGTAGTACACAGCCCGGGATGCCATCTGGTCCCATGGATGCTGTATTCTTAGCTTTGGAGAGTGTGTTTTTAACCTGTGTGGCCGTTATTACCAGAATTTGGCAATCTTTTGGTATTGAGATGGGCCCTTTAGGGGATGAGAGGAGGATGAAGTTGGCACTGAATCGATCTGCCAGGATATTGGCAATATCCTTGGGATCAGGATGTTTAATGCTATTCTGTTGTAGCTCAGAGCAGATCTGAGCATTGCCATTTAGATTCTTGACATAGCTATAGAATGCCTTGTGGTTGTCCTTGGAATCTTTGGCAATTTTATTTTCATAACTAGCTTTGGAGGATTTTATGAGAGATCTCAGCTTTTTACTGAGGCTGGTAAGGGAGTTTTTTCCATCCTGGGATTTTCCTCTTTTCTGCAACAGTTTCTTCTTTTTGTTGTAAAGTTTGTTTATGGCAGAGAACCACCAGATTGGCTTCATTTTTTTGGAGGAGAGCGTCTTGGTTCTATTTAGGTTGGCACGATTCATGCACAAGTGGATGTGCTCATACAGTGCCTTAGTGTAGGATTCAGCAGTCGAACTTTCAGTTCCTGTCTGCATGGGTGTCATGAAGTTTGTCACTTCTGACTTAAGTAGCATGAAGTTGGCTTTGGAGAAGTTTTTTACAGAGGTTTCATTATTGGGGGGTGGAGGAGGGATGTGGATGTCAAGGGTGATTAGCTTATGGTCAGATCTGACCAACAAGGGGGTGACCATAGGTGTGGAGCATAGATTTCCCATGTTGGTAATGACCAGGTCTAGGATATTGGAGCCCCTGGTAGGACTATGAATTAGTTGATCCAGGGCACTGGAATTTATGAATTCCAAGAACTGTTGAGCAAAGGTGTTGGTACACAAGTAGTTTTCCCAGTTAATGGCAGGGTAGTTGAAATCACCCAGTATTAGGGTATTTGGTTGTATCTTATTATTTTCCAGGATGTTTAGAAAGGTGTAGTGAGAATCTTAGGGCATGGTGGGGGATTTGTAGCAAGCTACAATTTGGATTGCATTCTTACCTAGTGTCAGTTGCACCTGGAGAATTTCAGACACATTGTGTTGGGCAACTAGCCTGGTGGTGTGAATATTCTTGGTGAATATGGACACTCCTCCACCTTTAGTGTTTTGGTCCTGGTTTGGTGGCCGAAAAGTGTGGTATGAGTTGTAGCCTGGTATTGCAGGGGTGCTCTCTGGAGCCTTGAACCAGGTCTCAGTTACTGCACAGATACTGATGTTCTCCATTTTCAGGAGTGCCTTGAGAGCGTGGATTTTGAGGTTTAGACTTCTAGTATTGAGTAGCATTACCTTCAGATTTTGTATGCTTGTACCTGTTACAGTGGTGGCTTTGCCCTTTGAACTTTGCCTAAAAAAGGCACTATGGGGTGGCAAGAGCCTTAGCCAGTAACCTGAATCCCAGGGTCAACAGGTGCAGACCATCTCTGGCAAAGCATCGTGGTCTGTCGATCATGTCATCCCAGGCAGACAGATACTAGATCCCCTTTGAATGACACCAGAAGCTTAGCCAGTTTTTGAAGTCAGTCATTTTGTCCTTACACTGTGGTATCATTCTAGGTGAAGGCAGGATGCTACTCAGGGCTAGAGTCATGCCTGCCTGGGACACATGATCTGAGTGTTCTTCCATGTCTCTTTTCATGTAGTCCAGGGAGGTATGTCTCAAGTCATTCACTCCAACATGGACAATGACAGAGTCGTATTTGTACTTGTTGTGGAGTGACTTGAGTGCGTGCGTTATGTGGCGGATCCTGGCACCCGACAGGCAGCTGACTGTAATTTTCTCCTTGTTCAGCCTTGTTCAGTGGTGTGACATCCCCACAAGGGGAGCCATTGTAATGCATCATGTGTTTACCAATATGGGTGACCACGGGTCTATATTATAAGCACGAAAAGACTAAACCGTGAACGCTCACATGAGCGAAAATGCTGGTAATCGAACTTGCTATTGTGGAGGGCTGCACCCCCCCCACACCCCACTAACTATATATTCCAACTCCGAGGTCGCACTACAGTGAGGAAAGGGCAAATATCCCACTCTTCACTGTAACACGACCCCACAATCACACTTTCGATTCACAGCATTTTCGCTCATGTGAGCGTTCGCGGTTTAGTATTTTCATGCTTATAATATAGAACCAGTGACCACTGCAGCCCCTCACTATGAGGTCCTCCCTGGTGAGATCTGACCACAGATCAGTCTCATTAAAACTAAGTATGAGACCTAACCCTCCCCTGCAGAAAATACAGAAATATACTTCAACAAAGCAATTTATTGCTTCACATTGGATGGTTTACATAGCATGACTGCACCCCCCCCCCCTCACATGGGACAGGCAAGTATGCAGAGCTCTACAGCCATACATTATGTAAGCAGCAGTACAACTACATAGACTTGCCTGTACCTGACAGGAGAAAACAAGTTCCTTGTGGCACAGCAAACCTGAATGGTGGACAACTGCCATCAGTAGGCTGTACAATAAGAGGTGGACATTGCTGTGTGACAGTTGGGGTGAGGGTGCCCCCCACCAAAGTGGAGGTACAGCCTCCTCAGCTTAAACAAGCATATAGTGTTGTTGTGATGTCATGCAGACACAGTATGTGACAAAATTATTTATTTTATTTTATTTTACATTTGTTGACTGGGATAGTCCGACTGGATGCATGTCCATTTTCAGCGGAGGTCCGGGGAGAAAAGCTCCAAGGGTAATTTACCAAAGAATGTACAGAACAGGCATTTAAGCATTATTAATTTTTGGTGGAATCAATCACTCATGCAAACATATATAAAAAACCAGTAAAAATATACCATATTTTCATTAGTGTTTCTTTAGAGCCCTAAATTTAATATACACTAAATAATTAAATATTTGGATAACTTCAGCTGTTTTTGAATTCCTCATCAACTGATAATTTGAGATGCCAAACAAAATGCTACATGACATCCAAAACTGAAGTTTCTTTTGATTTTAAGGAGTGCATTTACTGTTGATTTTTTGTATTAAAACACATGCGTATGTCCAACACCTACTGTGGAATAGTTCAATCCAAATATGAAAGCCTCTAATTACTGAGACTTTCAAAAGTTTCTGAATGATTTTTACATCTAAACTTCACAGTTTTCAGTGTTGTTGACAATAAATAGAAGTCTGCTTGCAGCATTTAAACAAAGTGGATGAGTTTCCCAGTCTATCTAATGCAACTGTCAACAGAAATAGTGGTTAATATAAGCAGTAGTTCCAGTTTTGTATATTCTTTTCCCAATTTTACGGACAGCAGCAGTGGTAGCACACCACGATTTTATTACAGTCCACATTGAAGAAATACAAAGTAAAGATTGAAGCATGACTAACAAGTCCGAAGTGGCTTTCGAAAGGACTGAATTTCCCATAAATCTCAGATTAGTTTTTGGTATAAGGGAGGGTAACAAATATCTTTTAATTGCATTGACCCGTCGGCACAATATATAAAATGTATGATGGGGATGGCATACTTCTAAATTGCAAAAGCAGGTACCCTCTTACTTTTGAAATAAATGACAACAGTGGGAGACGATTACAACTGATCACTGTAACATAAATAAAGTTCTGTATCAGTTATGTAGTCTCCCCAGTCATAGACAGTTTTTTTTCCGTACAGCCAGCTTTGAAAGGGGATGTCGCACCTTCCAGGTCTTTGTTATACCTAATCCCGACAAACCAGTTTGTTAAATTGCGCTACCCAGTATGGAGTCATGTGTTGCTGGTGGGGCAGGCGGGAAGGGACAGCAAACGCACTCACTCCATCCTCAAATGTGCAGTTAACAAGCACACTGTGGATATTTATTTATTTATTTTATTTTACATTTGTTGACCGGACTAGTCTAACTGGATATATGTCCATTTTCAGTAGAGGCCCGGGGAGAAAAGCTCCAAACTAACCACAGTTATAACAAGGTTAAAGATTACCATAAATTAGCTTACAAATAGTACTTAACTAGGTAGTAAATAACAATAAAATAGTAAATAGCAATTAAATCAAATATATTATGTTGTACATAAAATTACAAAAAACAGAAAATTGGACGTGACTTTTCAGATGAGAAAAATAGTTAGATGTTACAGTAGTTTTACTGTTAACTTTTCATTTCAGTTAAACAGTCATATCTTGATTAGTATATAAACAAGGAAGTGTTATACACAAAGAAGTGTTATAAACAGAGGTGAAAATCTAGTCAGGGTTACTACAAGGGCATAGCCAGTGTGTTTTAAGGTGTAATTTGAGTTTTTGTTTGAAGAGGTGTAGGGAAGGAAGTAATGTAAGTTCACTAGGTAGAAGGTTCCAGTTTTTGCCAACTGTGTTCGAAAAGAGTGAGTCACCTGCCAAGTTGTTGGACATGTTTATGCTAACTAATAGTTTATTCAAAGAGCGTAAGGTATTGAGATTTTTATAGGGGATTATAAGGTTGGAGAGAATCGGAGTTTTGTTTGGATCATAGAGGATCTTATGGGCTATGGTAAGTTGGTTAAATTGAAGCTGATTCTGTAGTTCAAGCCATCCAAGTTGTTTTAGATTGTGACAGTGATGGGTTCTGAAGGGGTTACCAGAGACAAATTGGGCGATGTTATTATAGGAGCTTACTAGTTTGAGCAAATTGCTTTTAGTTAGGTTAGTGTAGATTGGTGAGGCATAGAACAGTATGGAGATTAGAATAGATTGGGCAATAGTAGTTCTAGTTGTAGAGGTGAGGAAGGGTCTAATCCTATATAGGGAGCCCAGTCTTCTGTTAACTTTTTTATAGTGTTGTTAATGTGAATGTCAAAGTTAAGGTTGTTATCTATTGTAATTCCAAGGAGTTTAATGTAGGATTCTGGTGAAATGAGGATACCATTATTAGAGATGACTGAGAAGTCAAGTGGTGTAGACTTGCAGGTAGGAGAGAAGAGTAAGAGTTTTTTTTTTTTTTGGGATTCAAGAGGAGACAGCACTTTAAAAACAATGACTCTGCTGTGTTAAACACCTTCTGAGTTATGGATTGTAGTTCAGAAGAAGATTTAGCTGTACAGATGAGTGTAGAATCATCTGCATATTGTATGCAAGTAGCTTGTGGAATAGCTAAATGCAGATCATTTATAAAAATGGAGAAAAGTAGCGGGCCTAGAATTGATCCCTGGAGGACACCCAAGGTGACAGCCAGGAGGGATGATAGATTATTTTCCCAGAGCACTGCTTGCTGCCTATTGCTGAGGTAGGAGGAGAACCATTGCATAGCTAGCGAGTCAAAAGAAAGTGACTTTAGTATATTTAAAAGCAAAGGGTGGTTCACCATGTCAAAAGCTTTTGAAAGATCTAAGAAGAGAGCTGAGGAGAGAGTATTATTGTTGCAATATCTGTTGATAGAGTCAGTGAAGGAAAGAAGGGCAGTAGTGGTGCTGTGGAATGGTCTAAAACCATGTTGGGTAATGGCTAGTAAGTTATGCTGAATTAAATGGTTCAGTAGCTGGTGATGAATGCCTTTTCCATGATTTTAGCTAATGGGGATAATAAAGCTATTGGTCGGTAGTTGGAGTAGTCGTTTGAGTTACCTCCTTTATGTAGAGGAATGATGTGAGAAATTTTCCATATGTCTGGGATGGTTGTTTCATTTATGGTTCTATTTATAAGAATTGATATGGGATAGGCTACAGCTGTAGCTGCTTTTTGCAAATTAGCTTTCCCCACAAAGCAGAACCACAGTGCACATTGTAGTTACATGTGTAACTTCAGAGGAAAGGCCCAGATTGTCGGTGAACATGTACTTAATGCTACCACATTTAATGGGTCTGTACTCATAGCTAACCTATTGTCCCGCAGGTCCTGCATCATCTTCACTTTCCTGTCCCCACCATGTGTGCCACATGACATTCCTACAGCCACTCCCATATCTTCTATATCTACAGAGCAGGTTTTAACTGGCCTCTCTTTGGGGGATACACAGCATTTATTGGACATGCTAACATCCCAGGCTGCGTCCTACATGGGATCTAACAATGATTACTGCCACCATTGGGAACTCCATGCAATCATACTGTAATCACTGGCTGTAGCCCAGCTGACTGGATAAAGGCAATTGTTATCCCCTTGCACAGAGATAGTTCATCCAGCCGTCACTGAAACTATGGACCTATTTGCTTGAGTAGCCATATTTTTATGCCAGTGGGGCAAATCATCATGGAGCTGATCAGCAAACATATATGTGATGTACAAACAGTTGACTGTGCACAGTTTGGATTTCTGACAGGGAGATCATAGCTGTCAACCCTGGTGGACATGTCCAGGCAGTCACCAAAGACCTGGGTAAGGGGACATTGGGGCATACAACACCCTAGACTTAGCCAAGCTATGTGACTCTATCCCACACTCAGGTATCATTGACAAAAGTACCCACTTAGGTATCTACGGTAATATAATTATAAGGGTCACTAAATGGCTCTCTGATGGAACACATACTCAAAATAGGGGAATCTGCCTTTAATAGCTAATCTGTAAGCAGCAGTGCTCAACAGGGCTCAGTCCTGGATCCTCTACTGCTTGGAACCCATTTAAACATGATACAAGTGAAAACTGAATGTCTGTGGCTGACAATGTTGGCTGATGCCTGCAAAATGTGAGCAATCATAGAATCATAGAATCTGTGAGTTATGTCAATATGGTACAAGAAGGTATCGATGAACAAATGCCTGTTGAAATACTAATGGCCATGGACTGCATACAAATATATATGTAGTATAATTTCCATTGATAACACCTATGTTCCTGGTAAGTAGCACATCAGTAGCAACATCTGATGTACATACTCAGGGATGATAGACCTGGGCACACAGGTGGTAAGTAGTACATCAGTAGCAACATCTGATGTACATACTCAGGGGTGATAGACCTGGGCACACAGGTGGTAAGTAGTACATCAGTAGCAACATCTGATATACATACTCAGGGGTGATAGACCTGGACACACAGGTGGTAAGTAGTACATCAGTAGCAACATCTGATGTACATACTCAGGGGTGATAGACCTGGACACACAGGTGGTACGTAGTACATCAGTAGCAACATCTGATGTACATACACAGGGGTGATAGACCTGGGCACACAGGTGGTAAGTAGTACATCAGTAGCAATGCCTGATATACATACTCAGGGGTGATAGACCTGAGCACACAGGTGGTAAGTAGTACATCAGTAGCAACATCTGATGTACATACTCAGGGGTGATAGACCTGGGCACACAGGTGGTAAGTAGTACATCACTAGCAACATCTGATGTACATACTCAAGGGTGATAGACCTGGACACACAGGTGGTAAGTAGTACATCAGTAGCAACATCTGATGTACACACTCAGGAGTGATACACCTGGGCACACAGGTGGTAAGTAGCACATCAGTAGCAACATGTGATGTACACACTCAGGGGTGATAGACCTGGGCACACAGGTGGTAAGTAGTACATCAGCAGGAACATCTGATGTACATACTCAGGGGTGATAGACCTGGACACACAGGTGGTAAATAGTACATCAGTAGCAACATGTGATGTACATACTCAGGGGTGGTAGACCTGGGCACACAGATGGTAAATAGTACATCAGTAGCAACATCTGATATACATACTCAGGGGTGATAGACCTGGGCACACAGGTCTGGCCACACAGGTTTACACCTAATGTACCTGAAATCACCATGTCTTCCCAGTGGTAAGGCGGGAATCATATGTCATAACTGAGGCCACAGTCACCCAAAACTGACATACTTATAACCTCCATGTACTCTTTCCTCAGCATGACAATATTTGAATGCAGTGGCCATTTGGTAATGCACTTTTCCAAGCACTACTGACAATTGCACACAACACAATGGTCCCTCACAAGGGAACTTCACATCTTCAGTATCTCTTCAATGGGGAATCATATGAAATTACTGTTATTGTAGCCTGTGGCATATAGACTATGCAGAGGTGATCTCTGCCTTGCATACAGGGCAATGTTTGACCCTGCTTGATTGGAAATGCTGCATATCTGTAGGTGGCATGGTACACTGATTACTCACTCTAAGGACATTAACCTGGTATGTGACATTAGTAACACATGCTGGTGGGAGAGATCTTTCTAGCAGACTTTAACACACCTTTGAAACAGAAACCTGTCTTATGGCAAACAGAGCACCTCATTGGATCTCGTCAGATGCCATCTGTATGACTGGCTGGGTGCCCATCATTTCACCACAGGGCTTCTGCCTGTGTCCCTCGTGGACAAGGGAAGTATGTGTTGATCATGTAAATAAGGATAAAAACTTTGCTAGGATTGTGAGGGCTGTAGGGCCATTAGGCTACTAAAGTTCAAACATTCTATGATTCCATAAGCTGATGTAAAATGCTCTAACAGCCACACACACAAGTACCACTTCCAATTACTGCTTACAGGACATGGCACAGCACAAAAACACTGCAAGTTGACTGCATGCAGATTAGAACACTTACCTATCTAATGGTACACACTACGAATCACAGTATGGGATGCACACGCTACACCTCAAGTCTGCAACTACTATCACTTTAGGGCATTTTATGCTTGATGACATCAGCAGGCCTAGTTGTGCTTAGGCATTTGGAGACTCACATCACCTGCTACAACCAAAATACTGCAAAGCTCTACCCCTTTCTAAGTTACTGAGGTGATCATATTTATGTTGTACAGAGATATGCACACTGAGACACCTACCTATCTAGTTTTGCACACTCTAGATTACAGTACTTATCACACATGTAACAGCTTAAGTCTGACATTATAGCAGCAGCTGGTAGTCTTAAGGTAGATGGCATTAGCAGGCCTTGTAGAAGAGGGCAGTTTAGAAGCTGGCAGCAACTTACAGGGCCAAAATATGCAGAACCATTGCAGTTTGGAAGTCAGTGAGGGATTCTCAGTTGTTTTGCAAGGGGATACGCACACACATGCAGAGTGGCCTGAAGTGAGATTAGAACCCTTGCCTATCTAGTCTTACATACTGCAGATCACAGTACTTATCACATGCACCATGGCTGACTTCTGTTGTATACATGACTGCAGGCAAACTACTTGTGGATTACATAAAGTAGGCTTGTATTTAACAGCATCTGTGGCCTGCACAGTGATATTGCTTCATCCTGTTGTCTGCATCTAGTAGCCTAGCAGTCAGCTGTCATTTATAAAAGTCCAAAACAAACCAAAACGAACCAAGAAATATGTCCAAAAGCATCCAAGATGAAAGTAGGAACTCAGCAAGCAAAGTAGATTTATTTTATTCAAGTACACACCAATTCATCAAAAGAGAAAAATCGCTATTAGCAGCTCTTGACAAACAAAACAGTTTTTAGTCTTTACCAAATCATTAAACCATCGAATAAGTCAATTTTACAATCAATTATCATAAAATAATAGTAAGACATTTTCAAGTAATACCTGGGCATCAATAGGTAACCAATCACAATGCCACCACTCATCAACTATAAAATATTTCTGTAAATACATAAATTTAATTTGTGAAATGTGTTGTTAAATTACTAGAATAAAAACAAGAATAAAAACATAAATTGTCAATTAAATTTTTATAGTAAATTATTTCCTTTTCTTTAACTAAATTTAAAAAAGAAAATCTAAAAAACACATAAAATAAATTAATAGAGTGCCTGAACTGTTGCTGAGCTCGTTCATTTCACATTTCTGCTCTAACAGTCAATTTCCAGCCACAATATGTGATTACCTATATACTCTTCTAAAATATAAATTATTGGATAATCAACAGATTTAATTTTTCACCTGGGGTTGTCATCATACTGTCATTTAATCTTTTTTTTTTTGTGGCATTGTTTTAGTGACCATAGGTCCCTATACCCCAAATAATTCCTCCCATAAACCTTAACCAGTATCTTTTTTCCTTTGTTCAATAAAAAAGAAACTAAATTTTCCCCTTTCACATTCTTTTGTGTGCCTGTATATCAGTCCCCTGTCCTTTTTCTTAGAAATTTAAATTTCATATATAACTCTATATTCTCTTCTCCAGGACTAGTTAGGTAAACCACTTTTTATAATTAACTACATTTACTATATTAGTATTATATATATATATCATTTTGTCTCTGGTGTATTTATTTTTATGGTTCACTAACTACTTTTTATTATCTCCATGGCTGGTTAAATCATGTATATTCATATTGGTTGACCATATATAAAGCTCTCCCTCTTTTTTTTGCCCATCTATTTTGACCAATGTTGGTATGTTTGTGTTTCTTCTAATTTTTTTTTTTTGTTCTTAGAATTTCTATTTACTTGATTAGACTTTCTATTATTAGTACTGGGTACTATATTGTGACCAGATTGTTGCTTCATATTTCCCAATAATTGCTCACTTAAATAATATTTCCTATTTTATATGATTGTGTTAAGGGTTATTAGTGAAGATTTTTTAATTCAATATCAGAAGTATGATTGTTTGTGATGGCATTGTAGATTTTTTGACCTTTATGGCTGAAATTTAAATCAGGGTGATAAAGGTCCTGACCTCTTTTCTCAGAAATTTAAACAAAAATTTCCATTTGCATCTACCTCCAAACATATTCTGAATTAAAAATTGAAACATAATAAAATCAGGCTTGGCTGGTCTGGTATAAATTGTCTGGAAATTGATTATTGACAATATTTTCAATACAAATCACCACATTGTGAAAATAGATCTTACAGTTAGTAAATGAAATTTAAATTTTAAAACAGAATATTTTATAATTATTAGGGAAAAGAAATATCTGAAAATTGTGATAATAGTAAACAGAAAGTAGAATTGAAAATGGACTTTCATCACAAAAATAAGAGATCAAAAACTGTATGTGCTCATCTACCAACAATTATATCTGATATTGAGTGAGCACATTGATATCTGGTATAATAATTATACCATATTCTAGACCATTAATGTAATTGTGAGACAAAAGGTAAGACCAGAAGTATCAATGATCTGATATAGTTATGCACAAAATAATTTATTCTAAATAGTTATAATATATAATTGTAGAGGTTTTCATCAAAAAAAGACCGAAAAGGATCTGAGAGATGGTGAAGGATATGACAACAAAAAAGTAGGATTCACAGAGGTAAGGTTGAAAATGGTGTGAGGGCAGGATGGATAATTAAAGAGGAATGGCAAAACTATAATAAAAATTGATTACAGCAATGAAAAAAATGGACAATTAATGGGTTTAGAGGTTGATAATCCAGTTCTATACAAAAATAAAACTAGTTCATTGTGATGAGAAATAAATTACCACATGGCTGTGAGAGGAACATGAAAATATATGAAACAAAACAGAGAAATAAGAAAATGAAAGTGATTAATGCACTCAATGGTCTTTGAGCACAAATTTATTTTAGAAATAAAAATGATTTCTTTGAATTTAAATAAAAGTTTCAGAAGAGAGTAAACATAAATTTGAAAAGGTGAAATTATTTTTATTATGATGATAATAGTGGGATTAAGTGACATAATTTCCAATTATTTAAACAATAAATTTATGAATTAATTTAATATATAATAAAATTGCTTTCGATCTGTGTTAATACTTATAGATGGCGATAACTATTATTTGAAATGATGTTAATAAACAGTTCATTTATTCATAAAATTGACCAGGGTAAAAGAAGTCAAACCCCTTAAAGATTAAATTACAGAATTTGTTAAAATTTAAAATTTATGGATGATTTACCTTTTGTTTATAAACGTAATTAACTGCCATCTAAAAATTTACTGATTAGTGATATTTTGCAGCTGTCATTTATCCTACAGTTACCAATTTGGCAATATGTAGCTGTTTGCATTTGGCTTGGAAAGCCTGTGGGCAGGGACAATGTGCCCTGTCCATATGTGTGTAGACAACATTATACATTACACCACCTGCTCACCTGTTGCTGTCTATGTGGTGACATCCAGCAGGCACAGGGGGCTGTATGTAAGTGCATTATGTACTGCTGAGCCCTTAGTTGTGATCCTTTGAGCAACATTATAGATGTGTCATAGTGCAGCTTTACTCACCATTATTAGAGTATGTAGGACAATATAGACATCCACACACATATTTATGTATATAGCAGGGATGTATATATACATGTAGCTGTGTGTGTATGATATGAGATGTATGTTTATATATATATATATATATATATATATATATATATATATATATATATATTTATATATATGTATATACATAGAGATAGATATACTATCTACAGGAGAAAGAAATAGTGACAGATGTTTGTATTGACATATCTATACAAAACAGGTCATTTTGGGCAAGGAGCAACAGAATTGAGCTCTGCTTAACTAAGTGTATGATCATTCCCAGAGGGATTGTCAGTACTTATAAATCCAGTCCGGGATTTTGTTTGTTACAGACAATGATATCTGCCCCTGTTTTGGCGGTACTGCACTTCACTCAAAATGTCCATGGCATTCTTCAGCTGTCTGATGTAATTAATATGTGGCAGAGCTTAATAATGTTACACCACACACAGAATGACAGCCTGTAAAAAGCAACATGATACCTCACATCCAAAAGATGGGGGTACTTCCCAATTAAAACCATCAATGCTATCACTCATGCTAACTTCCCTGGTCCACTAAGCCACACAAGCTGCCTGACAGGGAGGAGTCATTCATCACACAATCAACAGCATATATATGTATGTTGCTATTCCTGCGTTAAGTGAGACATGCAATGTATGATCAATTTCTATGCTACAGCCCTGAGATTGCCTGGACCGCTGATATACCACTGCTGACTTACTGTTACAGCAGTTATATGGGTACACTGCTGTATTGGGGGTGGGGGAACAACAGCACATGATCTGCTGGGATAGGCAGTAGTCCAAATATCATATAACCCCACTGTGTAACATCTCTCTTGACTGATGTAGTGAATATTCCATGCATGAGGCCTAGTGAATATTAAAGGACACATCATAGTGGACTGGATATCTGTAGTCCTATGTGGATGTTACTTCTGTCCAAATAGCCCACTATATTTACTTGCATAAATGTAGCATATCCATACATGCAATGCCATATTATAATAATCCTTAAAAGTACTGTCTAGGTTAGAGACTTACCTTGTGAATGCAGCAGTACACAGCCAGTACATGGATAGGTACAGGTTGCGTGGGTTTCCCGGCATCAATTTTAGTATAGGTATGTGATTAGGAGTAAGGTGTCAGTCCCTAGGTCCCTAGGTTGTCTGTAAATGTGGTATGTGTTGTCTCTTTGCCAAAGCCCGGTTGTACTGAGCATGCCTACATCTGCCTACATGGACATCAGCAGGGGGTTCCTCCTATTCCCAGTCCTCCTGTGACTGTGGCTGTGGTGACCTAGGCTCTGGTGGGGGGCTGTGTATCCCTTCCCTTTGCTGATCCTGCTGCAGCTGTTTCTGCAGGATCAAATTGTGTAGCATAGCACATACTGGGAACATATGTGCACATGTGGTTGGAGAGTACTGCAGGGCTCCACCAGATATATCTAGGCACCAGAACTGTGACTTCAGAAGCCCAAACACATGCTCTATGATGTTCCTAGTTTGTGCGTGTGCCTCATTATGGCATTCTTTCATCGGTGTGTGTGCATTTCTGATGGGTGTCATCATCCACAGTTCCAGGCCATAGCCAGTATCCTCCAGTAAATGGCTGTATGGGATGTCCCCCCAGCAAACATCTGGTACAGGTGTGATGTGTGCCAGATATGGGAGTTGTGATAACTTCCAGCCTGCCAGCACATGCATTCAAGATAATTCCTTGGGCATTGCACATGACCTGGCAGTTGATGGGGTGGCACCCCTTGTGGTTGATGTAGATTTTACCCTCCTCACTGGGTGGTGCCTTGATGTGTACATGAGTGCAAGCTATGACACCCAGTACTTCAGGGTAGTGTGCTACATGGTACAAGTGTTGCATATTGCTGACCCTTGCCTCAGTGGTGAGGGGAAAAGATATGTCCTCACTGGCATGTGGTAGTATGGCATCCAGGAGCTGGTGGAGTATCCTGGATGCAGATTCCTGTGAGATCCCCATCATGTCCCCAGTTGGTCTTTGGAAAGTATCTATAGCTAATACCCTAAGGACTACACATACCTTTATTTCAACTGGGATGGGTTCCCCTCTGTTGGCTCTGGGTCTGAGTTGAGGGCAGCAGAGCTCAGTGAGTTCTTGTAGTATGTCCCTGTCCACACTGTAACACTCTACAATCTCCAGCTCGTGTAGCTCCTGGAAGGTTACCCAGGGCCTGAACACTCTTCTCCTTCTCGACCTAGGCCTATTGTCAGCAACACCAGCAGCATTGACTTCAGCATCTAGCACATACAGATTTAGCAGACCTGCAGCAGCCCCTAGCATTATCTCAATTAAAATTCACAAATCTGTACTCCAGTGGTCCAGATTATTGGGGAAAAATTAGAATGTATGGTGTATGCATACATTATACAGGTCTGCTGTATTTCCAGTATGTGTGATTGGCTAACTATGATGCATTCCACCTGCCTACAATATAATTAACACCATTTGATGACCTTATTTCAGTGTGCAATGCTGTGCACAGCACCGCATAGCTGTCAAACTGAATAATTGAATGCATCCGGTTTTAAGGACATGCTCAGCCTGGCATCGTGCCATGCAAACACATGCACTTAAGCTTAAAAGAGCCTAGAAGTGAGAGGTTACACTCCCCTGATGTCAGCCACATCCCATGTAAACATCAACATGGTCTAAGAGCCTACATGAATGGGGATATGCAGACACGATTAGTCACTTCTGCTATTCAATAAATCCACCCCATTTGCATACATATCTGTTCTGACAGCTTGGAGACTATACGCTTCATAGCTCTATCAATTTAGCAAAAACAGCAATGCACCATTGTAGGGACCCCATGCTAGGTCCTATAATACATTTCTGTCACACAGTATAACATTTTTTTTTTTTTTTAATATTAAGTATGTTTGCACACTGCGGTGCATAGCACAAGCATGCCAAGATTATTAAAAAGAAAATTATTGATTTAATATATTCCCTTAATCTTTCTGACATCCAGAATAACAGTTTTGCTCATGTGTGTATGTGGTATAACATTTTGGGGGTTTATTTCCACATTTCTACAGTTTTACACCCCTTTTGTCTGTCTAGACTCCTGTATGTGGAATTTTTCTGCTTACACTACGGGTCGAGTGGCGTTCCGAAAGACATGCGTGAATGGGCGTGCCTTCATTGAAGGTTGGGCATCAAGCTGACAACTCGGCACCGTGAAATCTACTGCCAATCATTAGCGGTCCGGAGTTCCGCTGTGGCGACCCCTAACCGGAAAAAGCCGAAAGACAACAACAACACTATGGACACTGACACGGGGTCTGCTCAGATGTCTTTCTGCTTATTGGATTGCTCTACTCACCTCATTTGTATGAGATTCACCTGCTTATGAGGTGATTTGTATGCCACGGAATTTTCCATGTTTGGTTGTGTGTGCGTGCTTCTCAGCAGTGCTTACTAAATCTTAATATGTTCGCGTCCGTGTAAGCATCGAGGTGCGATGCCTACATGAAAAAAAATACGTGTTGGCTTTCTTGACTTCCCCCCATTGTTTTTAGATTTGCAATCCTCTCTGTAAGCAAGTTATGTACTTGTTGTTTGAGGCATTAATTTACATAGCTGTAAAATAATATGACCTGAAAATAGTTACAATGTTTCTGAGTGATGCAAAGAAAAATGTACTCTGTAGAGTACAAAGTGTATGCCCGGCTACACCTGTGTTCTTTTTTCAGAAGACTTTGTCAGATCTAATTAGAGGATATCTTTGCTACGCATATTATACATTCATGATGTTAGAGGGAGAGTTGGGGAAATCAGAGCAAACCAGTGAGATGCCTGGGTTAGAAAGTGCCCCTCCCCTTTTTGGAGCTATCCACTCACCTACGTCTAATTCCTGTCAATCAAGGAGTGTGAATATGGTAGGGAATGACAGCAAATTAGAGTGTAAAATTAAGCATCCTAATTAACACAGGGAATTCATCTCACTGACTAAGAATCTACTGAATCCTCTCTTTCACAGTCAGTACATTATTCGTAGAGGACCACCCCTATATGTACTGGTTTACCAGTCTTTCATCATATTTTCATACTCTTTGCATACAATTACAGATTAATGGTAATAGCTGCATATCATTAATGTGCACAAATAATCCTATTCCATGTTAAAAACTACCAGATTCAAGAGCTTTCAACATATTCTTCTCAAATACTATAAATGCACTCATAAATTTCTGATCCAAACTAAAACACAGAAAAACTGTATTTGTCCACTTTTTAAGGGTGTTATATACTAGGTTTCTCATTTCTATCAGCAAATATTGTTCACCTTGTAAGTTATTAGTTGCCTAGTCTAGATTGGAAGGACACATACAGTGCATTTTTAAATTGTTTTGTCTCTATTTCTAGGTTTTCATAGCAGTAATAATTGTAAGGGCTTAATACTGCTGCTAAAACCTCAAGGACCAATGGTACATTTTCAGAGAACTGTTGGTTAATAATTTAACTGTTGGAGAAAACAATCTTTAAATACAAATGTTGTCATTTGTGCATTGGATTATGTAGTGTGAATATCAGAAAGTGTGGACATGTTAACAGTTTAAATCACCTAGGTCAGGCTTGCTTACTAATCACTAGAATTTCAGTATATAATCCTCAGTAATGTCACACAGACAGGGATTGTAAGATGCTTCTTAATTTTCTTGACACCTCTGTGACATAGGTAAGTGTTCTGTTCAGCAGCAGATGCCAAAAATGTCTGTCTCACCTGCTATTCCAGAATGTATAAGTCCCTCCTTTTCATTAAGGAATTCACCGCTGCTCTGAATGGTGCTGTTGATTAAACAGTTGCTAATAACTGCTTACCTAACATAAGCATAGATGCCTGATGACGTGGCATTTCTTAAACCATTGAAACCATCTTTTACCTGCTGTGGGGTATACCCTTTAACCACTATTCCATAAAAACTACAATACCTTCTACTTCAGAACTGTATCTGTAATGAGAACACCTCTGGTTCTTTTCTGCAGAAATTACAAATACAGTGCAATTGAGTTTCATAGGTTCATAGGTTCATACTAGGCTATCTGCCCTAGGGCATTTATAAGCCTAGCCAGAGTGTGTGTGGCTTTCACCAGCCCTTAGAATGAGAATACTATACCCATTAGTTTGCTGTGCCTCTGTCCAGCAGTGATACAGAGATGATTCCCGGGGTAAACCTACGATCTCCCATCCACTCGTCAAGATTTCTCTTGAACAGAGTCAGTGAGGGGCTCTGCCTCACATGGACTGGGATTCTTTTCCATAGTGTAGGGAGGCTCTGGGTGATGAATCTGTCCCTCCAGCATGTCCTATTTATATCCGTGTTGAGGTTTAAGTCTCTTGCTCTCGTGGCTCTGGTGGATTTGGATTTTTTGAGGTGGAGCATGTCCATTAATTCCGGGTTGGACATGGCCTTGTATGTCAGGCACAGATCACCTCTGAGCAGATGGTATGCGACTGAATAGAGCTGGAGTTTCTTCAGTCAGGCATCGTATGACATATGTTTGAGCCCCTTTATCCTTTTGGTGAGGAACTTTTGGGGTCTTTCCAACTGCTGCAGGTGTCGGGTAAGGTACATTCCGAATGGGGTGTTGTACTCAATCATTGGTCTGATAAGTGAAGAGTACAGGGGTACAATGACCTCTCCTGATCTGGATGTGAATCCCTTCATGATCAGGTGGGCAATGTAGAAGGTCTTCCTAACCACTTTGGCAATGTGAGTGTCAAAAGAGAGGTTACTGTCAACTTGGGTCCCCAGGTCCCTGATAACTTCTTCCGTATTTAATGGATTACCACTTATGTGGTAATTAGGGGTTACCTTGTTTTTCCCAAAGGGTATGACTATACATTTTTGGCATTTAGCTTAAGGCCATGGCTCTGGCACCAGTTATCCATTTCTATGAGACCTCTCTGGAGGATGTCTGTGTCTGATGGAGTGTCAATTATGGTGCCCAATTTGCAGTCATCTGCAAATTTTGTCAGCCACAATCCCCCTATGTTTGCCTGCACTTCAGAAAAATAAATGCCGAACAAGAGGGGGCCCAGGACTGAGCACTGTGGGACACCGCTCGTGACCGGCTTAGAGTCTGACATGGCACCAGCAACTCTAACCCTGTGTGTTCTGTCCTTGAGCCAGTTTGCAACCCATCTTGTGACATATGGGTTTACATCTAAGCTGGTGAGCTTTTCTATGATTCCCGAGTGGGGTATTGTGTCGAACGCTTTTGCTAGGTCAAGGTAGGCTGTGTGAACTGCCTTACCCTCATCAATGGCCTTAGTGACTGTTTTGAAAAAGTCAACCAAGTTCAAGAGGCAGGATCTGCCCTTGACAAAGCCAAATTGGATAGGATCCAGTGTCTGTAGGTCCCCAATGTCTTTATTTATGAGTTCCATTATGATCCTCTCCATAGCTTTGCAGACAAGGCTCGTCAAGCTTATGGGGCGGTAATTTTCAGGGTCCATAGAAGCACCGCCTTTGTGGAGTGGGACCACAGTTGCCGTATGCCATTCTTTGGGTGCGTATCCTGTAGTAAGGCTAAGATTAAACAGCAGCCTTATGTGTGGGTTTAGTTCCTCATTGAGTTCATGTAGCACACAGCCGGGGACACCGTCCGGTCCCATTGATGCTGTGTTTTTGCTTTAGAGAGAGCAGCTCTCACCTGGGCATCTGAGATGTTTGGGAGGCTAGACTCTGGTGGGATAGATATTTCTCCTTTTGGGGGAGGAGGGAGAAATTTGCACTGAACCTGTCTGCCAGTATGTTGGCAATGTCTGTGGGTTCAGTGATTTTTTATCATTTTGGACTAATTCTGAGCATATCTGGGAGTTTCCACCCAGGTTTCTAACATAGCTAAAGAAGGCTTTATGATTGTCTTTTGTGTCATTAGCGATTTTTCTCTCAAAGTTGGCCTTGGATGATTTTATGAGTGATCGTAGTTTTTGCTAGTATTGATCAGAGATGCCTTCCCATTTAGGGATTTTGCTCTGTCATGTAGTAGCTTTCTCCTCTTGTTGTAGAGTTTGTTTATGGCTGGAGTCTACCAGACCGGGCGCCTGCCTTTGGTGGAAAGGGTCTTGATTTTATTAGGGATTGCTTGATCCATACATTCCTGGAGGTGCTCGTAGAAGGCATTTGTAAGGGTTTCAGCAGCGTGGGTTGTGGTTTCCACTGGCTCGGGGGCCTTGAAGGATACCACTCCAGTCTTAAGAAGTGTGAAGTTTGCTTTTGAGAAGTTCTTCACTGTGGTCTTTTTTGCTGGGGGTGGGGGCGGGATGTGGATCTCCAGTGAAATTAATTTATGGTCTGATCTCACCAATGAGGGATATACTTCCGGTGTGGAGCATTTTGTCCCCATGTTTGTGATGATCAGGTCTAGTATATTTTCTCCTCTTGTGGGAATGGTGACTAGTTGTTCCATAGCATTTGAGTTTATGAACTCAAGGAACCTTTGGGCTAGGGTGTTGGGGCTTGAGTAATGTTCCCAGTCTATGTTTGGGTAGTTGAAGTCACCCAATATGATGGTGTTTGGAGAGACATTCATACTCTCCAGTGTCTTCAGGAAGGCTGTGTGGGTTTCCTGAGTTTGAGAAGGTGGTCTGTAGCATGTTACAAACTGTAGGGCAGTTTTACCTATGGTTAATTGCACCTGGATGGTCTCCGATGCTTCGTGCATTGCCACTAACCTGGAGGTGTGGGTATCCTTTATGAATATGGATACCCCCCCTCCTTTTGTGGTTCGGTCCGGATTTTGGGCCGGAACACATGATATGAGGTATAACCTGATAGTGCTGGGGTGCTCTCAGGAGCCTTGAACCAGGTTTCAGTCACAGCACAGACATCGATGTTCTCCATACTGAGGAGGGCTTGGGCGTGCATCTTTAGGTTTAGACTTCTGGCATTGAGCAGTATTACCCTTAGTTTTTCTCCATTTTTGTTTTCTAGGGCGGTAGGTTTATCATTTGAGCCTTGCCTAAAAAGGCACTATGGGGGTGGCAAGAGCCTTTGCCAATATCCGGAAGCCCAGGGTGACAGGTGCAAGCCGTCCCTTGCAAAGCAGCGTGGCTTGTCAAGCATGTCATCCCAGGCAGACAGACATTGGATCCCCTTAGAATGACACCAGTAATTAAGCCAATTATTAAAGCTGATCATTTTGTCTCTGTATTGTGGCATCATTCTTGGTGAGGGTAGGATACTGCTCAGGGTCAGGGTCATACCGGCCTGGGCTACATAATCTGAGAGCTCCTCTATGTCTCTTTTCATGTAGTCCAGGGAGGTAAGTCTCAGGTCGTTCACACCAGCATGGACAATGACTGAGTCATACTTGTACTTGCTGTGGAGTGACCTGAGTGCTTGTGTTATGTGGCGGATTCTAGCGCCTGACAGGCAGCTTACTGTGATCTTTTCCTTGTTCAGTCTGGTGAGTGGGACGTCAGTGTGTCTGACTATGGAGTCACCTATAACAAGTGTGTCTGGCATTGTGTTTGGCCTTAAGGGCTGTGACTGTTTAGCACACTGACTTTGAGAACTATGTGTTGCATGTCTTATGTCTTGAGGTGGCAGTTGCTTGGGTGTCTGCTTTGGAGGCCTCTGTAGTTTTGGTAGATTTTTGATCAGTGCCTCCGAGTATGTCTTTGTGTGTTTATGTGTTTGTTTTGCAGTTGTGATAGTTCTATGTGAAACTGGGTTTGTGGTGTGCATGGTTTCCTTCTCCTCCTGTCTGGTCTTGCCAGTCCTGAGTTGAGAGAGCTCAGCCTCCAGTTTGGCTATATAGTTGCATCTCTCACATGTATTTGTGTTTTGTGGGAGAAGGAGTGGGTTGTCTGTGTACATGAGGCAATTGTAACATTGCCTCAAGATGCCCAGATTCACCAGCTGAACAGGAGAGGACGCTAGCAACTGACCCTTTGACATGCTAGAAAAAGTGAAAAAGTTTGCTGTGTAACTGAGTCAGAAGGGACCTATAGGGAAATGGGTACTCAAGGGGATTCTAGGCTAATGTAGTACTTTGTTTAGTATACAAGTACTTTACCTATATAAAAATGCTTTAGGAGCAAGTGCTGAGCTTTACCTATATAAAAATGCTTTAGGAGCAAGTGCTGAGCTTTTGAGATAGAGAATAGACTGTTTAGATTGCAAGTAGAGAAGTTCTAAGGGAAAAATTGAAAAGCAGACTTTACGGAGCCAGAAATAGTTTAACCTTGTTTAACCGGCGCTGCCCGATGGTGCTCTATGGGCAACTCCACGCTAAATCATGCGAAAGCGCGCTAAAGCGGGCTTTATAGCAGGGAGTTGAAAAGAGCTAGGAATTGACCCAAAATGGCCAATAGACTACAAGTTTCTGGCTGGAACCACTGCTCTAGGGACAAATAGGCTGCTCAGTGCTCCCCACTCCCACTGGTGAACAAAGAAGCTTCCCTTTATCCAAATAAGGATATGGAATAGCACAGGAACCAAGCCAAAGCCCAGAGATCAGCAAACTCTGAAGACTGGACTATTCTAGTTCAGTAAGGCGGGAAAACAAGATTTTTTTTTTTTTTTTTGCAGAAAATAGAGGAAAAACAGACAGTAAATGCTATAAATGCTTTTAAACGGCTAGCGCACTTGAGTGTGTTAGCCTACAGGTAAAATTAAACAACAAATAACTTTTTTAAAAGTGCAAAACAGTTAATCAACACAAAAACAGTTTAAATAGAATGCAGAGCTGTATAAACAGGTGAAAATGCAGTCGCTAAGCAGTAAATAATCAAAAAGCCAGAAAAAAATACTTAAATCAGGAAAAAGTCACTCTTTTGCTCTCTGCCCAGCATTATATTTTTTCTTTGTTTGCACATGTGAAACTGCCTGGGTGAAGTAAAGTGAGGCAGTAAAGTCCTATTTTGTAGAGGCACTATTTAGGTTTGAAATAATTGATTTGCCAACCCCAGATTTATCAATAATCTTACATTTTTTCCATCCAGCGTAAATGTATAATTTTAAGTTCTTTTCTAAGTCCACCGCAGTTCTATTTCTGTTTTGTGCCACAGCCAGTACTTTAAAGAACACTTGTATTACACCATTCACATTTAAATTATTTTATTTAATTTCATTTTGATGATCGGCTCTAGGTCGGGTAGCAGTGGTGGTGCAGTGCTTAACATTGTTGCCTCATAGCAAGAGGTTCTCTGGTTTGATTCTCAGCTGGGGTACCTACTGTGGTCGTGTGAGTTTCCTCCAGGTGCTCTGGTTTCCTCCCACATTCCAAAGACATGCAGTAGGTGAACTGGACACTCTAAATTGGCTATAGATGTGAGTGTGTGTGTGAGTGAGTGGTATAAATGAGCTACCACAGCAGGGCCAGCCAACCAATGCTGTAAACCTTGGCTTGAGATGATTGTCAATGCTGAAGTGACACCCTGACCCCATGTGCAAAATGGGAAAATGGATTGAGGATGGATGGATGGATTGGCTCTGGGTGATGGTCACCACTGATGTGATATTCTGACACCAAGTACAAAATTGGAAAGAGGGGCTTGATGCTGTTGTACAGATATAAACTTATTATAAGTGCTAAGTGTTTAGAATTTGGCATAAGGTGTCCATAACAGTGATAACTGCATTGATACTGCCTGCCAGCTGTTAGTTGCTCACACTTAATCCAGTTTACTATGTTGCAGCTGTGTCCCCCCCCCCCCAAAACAATGCAACTCATAGTTTTGTGGCTGTTCTGGTTATCCACATATTTAACAGTTTCCAGTGTCTCTGATGTAGGTCTGATAAGCAATAATTTTACTGGAGTGATGTGCATTGTTGGAAAAGATATCTGACTGTACATAATAAAATCATCAGGGTTCATATGTGTAGATAGTATAATATAGTATAGTATTTTGCTGTATCAACATTTTAGATGTAACGACCATTCATTATTTAACATTCAGATAAAAAAAATTGACAATTACAATGAATAATTAATTATTTAACAATCATACCAAAAAGAAGATCAAATCAATAACCACAAAGCATTCTACAGCTATGTCAAAAATCTCAATGGCAACACTCAGATCTCCTCTGAGCCACAGCACAATGGCAGTAAATATACAGAACCAACCGATATTGCCAACATCCTGGCAGATAGGTTCAGTGCTAACTTTACCCTCAACCGATATTGCCAACATCTTGGCAGATAGGTGCAGTGCTAACTTTACCCCCCTCTCACTCTCTAAAGGGCCCATCTTAATACTGGAAGAATGCAGACCCCTGTAATCACAAATGAACAAGTAAAGACTGCACTCTTCAAAGCCAAGAACACAGCATCCATGGGACCAGACAACATCCCAAGCTGCGTACTGCATGAACTACAGAACAAACTGGCACCCCACCTAAGTACCATGTTCAATCATAGCCTCACCTCAGGCTATATGCCTACTGAATGGCGCACAGTGATGGTTATCCCACTCCACAAAGGGGGTGCCATCATGTACGCTGGAAACTACTGCCCCATTAGCCTGATGAGCCTGGTCTGCAAGGCCATGGAATTTATCATCTTGGAGCTTATAAACAAAGCCATAGGTAGCATCCAAACCCTGGACCCCACTCAGTGTGGGTTTGTAAAAGATAGATCATGTCTACTAAACCTGATTGACTTCTTTGAAGCAGTCAATAGAGCTGTAGATGAGGGCAAGGTGCACACAGCCTATCTTGACCTCGCCAAGGCTTTTGATACCACCCCCCCACTCTGAAATTATAGATGAATTCACTAAACTGGGCATAAATCCCTATGCCACAAGATGGGTGGCCAACTGGCTCACTGACAGAACCCACACAGTAAAAGTAGCCGACTCCAAGTCCGACTTCAGACCAATGACGAGTGGAGTACCACAAGGTTTGGTCCTGGGTCGTCTCCTGTTCGGCATCTACTTTTCAGAAGTGCAGGCCAATACAGAAGGTCTTTGACTAACACAATTTGCAGATGACTGCAAACTGGGAGCCATAATAGAATCACCTAATGATGTAGACATTCTACAAAAGGGCCTCAGAGAGACAAATGCTTGGTGTCAAAGTCATGGCCTCAAGCTCAATGCCAAGAAGTGCATTGTCATCCCCTTTGGGAAAAACTTGGTACCTATGAACTACCACACAGGTGATAGCTCACTAAACACTAAAAGTGTAATAAGAGACCTCGGGACACAGGTGGACAGTAATCTCTCCTTTGATAACCATATCACCACAGTAGTCAGGAAATCCTTCTATGTTGCACACCTCATCACAAAAGGGTTCTCCTCCAGAAAACAGGAGGTCATTGTTCCTCTCTACTCATCCCTCATCAGACCCATTATAGAGTACAATGCCTTGTTTGGCATGTATCTCATAAGACACATACCTCATTCTTAAGATATGTGATGATAAGAACTGTGGCAAGTGGATATGGGAAGGGTTTCATCATTTTTTTTCCATTAATTTCCAACTTCACTTAGATTTTATCATTGAATTTTTCACAATTTCAATTTTTTCCATTGATATGAGAGGGGCAGGATACATTACCTATAACACTATATATATTTATATGTGGTTTTTTTATGTAAGACATGCTTATCAAAAGGCATCTCTCTATACATTATACATACAATTTTATAACTTCATTATTCTTGTTTTCATAGGAGATAGAAAGTTAATATTAAGGAATGTTTTTGGATTTTAAATTAATGATTATGAAGAAGGGTAGTTTATGAGCAACAGTTTTTAATTTAATTGTTTATGTATGGAAACATACAATAATTGGAAAGACCACAGAAATACCTCACTAAGAGGATTACCAGCCTTAAACAGATGCCATATGCAGACCGTCTCAAAAGATTCCAGCTCTACTCCATCGCATATTGCCTACTCAGAGCTATCTCTGCCTAATAAACAAAGCTATGTCAAACCCAGAGCTGTTGGACATGCTACACTTAAAGAAATCCCAGTCTCTCTGAACTACATGCTCCAGGGACCTAAACCTTGTCACCACAATAAACAGAACATGCTGAAGGGATAGATTCCTGTTTCAGAGACTTCCCATACTCTGGAACAAACTACCCATACATATCAAGCAAAGCTCATCATTTCTTTAAGAAAAATTTTGATGACTGAATAGGAAATAGAAAATTCACCCTGGAGATCACTTCTGCGGCACTGCTTGACAAGGGCACAGGAATATAATTTTCTTGGGTGGTGACAGCCAGGGAACCTTTTTGGCTAGGCTTATATAGGCCCCAGGGCCAATAGCCTAGTACGTACCTATGAACCTATGAACCTAGTACATAAGATAGTATACATTAAATTCATGTATTTGTAAAACTCAGCTGCATCCTAAGAACATTAAACTATTTTGTTTCTGAATTTCTGCGTCATGAAAAGTGCATTTGCCAGTTTTTTGGTGGTGCAGTTTTGCTTTATTGTGAACAGCAAAATAAGTTCTAAAGAAGATTGAGGAATTGTCTTTCTATAACTGGGATGAGGAGCTGATATTCTTAAATATAATGGTTAATTCAGAAATGCTTTTCCACATCATGATAAGTGATTTTGTGCAATGAGCAGCTATGCTCAGGGTATGTGCAAGTCAGAAAACCAGGCTCCATGACTCAGGCAGGCCAAGAAGCGGAGTTAGTTGTGGTATATACTAATGACCATTTAATGAGCAGTGATGTAAACTAATAAGGTAAAATAAAATGGTGGAGCAATTCATAAACATATAAATGCCACAAAATGGAGCAGAGCCTGCTCTATATTCATACATGACCGAATGCTCACACTCAGATTGAGTAAATCACTAAGTGATGTTAGGGGTTGCCACAGCTTTAGTAAATGTACATCTGCAAGAGGGTGATTTTGCTCTTGCCATACACATTATTTTGTGACTTCAACACCACAGGTGCAGAGATTTGACTGCATTAACATTTCATGGACTTTATTACACCAACATTGTGGACTGGTACCGTGTTGATAGGGACACCATTCAAGAAACTGGATGTGTAGGCATCACCTGCAGCTCCGTGGGAAATATGAAGTAGCTATTCTAGTGGACAGTAAGGTGTGTGTGTCTCTACATATATTAGCTTCAGGGACCATTCAGCTTACTATGGGCACAGTGGGTATCTGCCTTGAGAATATTTTATTAGTTACTCAAACCCATGCTTCAGCATGTGGGGCAGCATATGTGGTTCCCATGTACCCCAGAAGAGACAGCCAACACCTGTGACCTCTGGATTGGTGAAGGGATGGCTTCCCACTGGAGCATCTTGTTCCTGATGCCAGATGTGCCCCAGGAACCCTGGTTCATGACACTCCTAAGAAATCCACAAAACCAAACAGACCATGGGTACAAACATGCACAATCGTAAACAAGAAACGTTACTGGACATGTGTTTAGTCTGCTAGATGTGTACAATGTTACACAATATTATACTTAGGAAGCAGTTACAGCAGGGTGGGCTCTTGCAGGGGCAGCAGTTCCCAGCACAACAGATGAGTCAGATGAGGAGTCAAAGGAAGCTCCAGCAGTAGGGGATGATCATGCCAGATGGAGGTGGGCACAGTGTGCCTTGGCACTTGCAAGAAGGCAGTGAATTGCACACAGCTTTAGAACACAGAATATAAGACCTGGGCAGATATACCACACTACAGAAAATGTTATGCATGCAAAGCCAACACCAGACTGTGGTTACCCATGCATAGGCTGGCCATGCTGTGTACTGGATGTAAGCAGCCCAAGTAACAATGTAGAAAGGGGAGGGCACAGTTATCATCACTTGCACAGGTGGAGAAAGGGGCACAGGAGTATATGCCTTTTACAGGGAAGTATGTGAGTGTGAGTGCTGAGGAGTATGAAAGCAAAAAGTGCTTTTATGTGAAATGTGAGTACTTGGGGCAGGCTTTAATGTTGAGAAGGGCAAGTGTCCATGGAGGTGTGGGCTGTGGTGGTGTGAGTGAGGATCTACAGGGATGCAGCCTCAGCAGTAGTTGCAGGACTATGACTTGGTCTACTGAAGAGGTCCAGAGTTTGCATGGCAGAGGGTTCAGAATCTCATGCATACCCCTACCCATGAGAGCTGGTTGTCCCAGGAGTTGCACTGAATGTACCACAACCCTGTCTAGATGTTGGTACTCTGAGTGACTTTGAGTGACATTTGCTAGTAGACATGCCAATATGATGATGGCCATGACCACAGGGATAGCTACTTCTGGAAGTAAACACCTTCACAATGGATATTGTTGTTCTGTCAGTACTAACATCTCAGAATGTAGGAGATGACCTGCTCTGTGGATGGAACATCACCCCTGGCAGATAAGCCAGATAAGGAGTTGTGCATTCCAGGGTGTAATTCAGTCTATCCAGAGAATCACACTTTAGGGACATGCTGTCCTGAACATCAACATGCGCACCCTGAATCAACCTCACTATATCCACTGTGACTGTTGTGGTGCTAGCCTGTGCCTCCAAAAAGACATTGCACATACATTGGTTATGCCCACTGACATGCCCACATCAGGGTGCAGGCAGTAACCATGTCCCCAGTAGGCACCATTTTTACCTCCCCCCATATGAATCTCTCTGCCCATGAGTGATAGGGGCAGATTTTGACATCTATCTATGGGGGGACATCACACATCACTAATCCATAGTGCCCCCATAAACCTGCCTTTTCAGTGATGTTTGAGAAGCCTGGGTATTTGCAGGCATATAAGCTGTGTCCCTTGTCTATTTTGGGCATGAAGTGGTCATATTCTCTATGTTCAATACACACTTTTTACTCCCTGACTGTGCTAGCTCATACTCACTGTGATGACCGTGCCCTGGCCCAGCAATCAAGGAGCCTCAATCCTCACCACTAACACCAGGGAGGTCGTCTCCTAGAAGAGGAAAGGATAACTAATACACACAGTAAAGTACAATTTCCCTTAAGTGCACACAGAGATCACAGTCAGTCTGGGGCTGGTTGCTCCCTTGCTCACCAGGTCCCCAATAAGAATCCCCAGTGGCACAGCTATAGGGTCCAGATCTCAGCCTAGCTGGGCAAGCTAAAACCTCCAGTACCCTCTCTGTCCAACCAGTGCTTCGTGTCCCTGCCCAAGTAGCTATCACAACACACACACACTTTGAGAAGAGGTTATACAACCACACAGACCCTCCTGGGAAAAGGCTGGCACAGGTTCTCCAGCTGTGCCCTTATTACCCAGACCATACGATAGTAATTCCTGCCACCACCCAGCTAATAATATCAGCTACTAAAAGGTCTTTAAAAAGGTGTCCAATTATTACTGTGCAATATTATTATCCAATGGTAGTATGACTCAACAGTCAGGGCTTAATTTGGAGTGACTTAGACAGTAAAATCTGTAAATATGTAATGTACTTTAGAGGTTAAATTATCTCTACATAAACCAGCCACAGGTAAAGGTTTTAAAATATTTAATAATAAATAAGTAAAACACAGGACAATACTACTACACCACAGAGATATCTTAGAGTTCAGAGGTCACACAGAAACTTAAAACAATACAGTAGGAAAGATCTGATTTTAAAGAAAAATACTTAGTCTAACTTACTTCTAAGTTTAACTATTCCTAAGAGAAGTCACAGTGTTATTATCTTACTTACATACATAAAGAGCAAGCAGTTAGATGTCCAAGATCAAAATGCTTATAGTCTCTCACTGAACAATAGTTTTTAAACATTAACCAACAGCTCTGCTGAGGCCCTCCCAAATTACATCATTTTGACACTTAGATTTTCTCAGGCTACAAACTGCATTATTTAGCAAGCTAACACCTGCTCAGGAAACTACAACAATACAAGGCATTTCACATATACACTCTAGCAGAAACCAGAGTAATAAAGCACCTTCCACATGTAAATTCTGGCCCTTAACTTTAACCTTAAAACAATGGGCATGAAACCTTTATCCAGACTCACTGGAGCCGACTTCTAACATCAAAGAGTGCCATAAGATCTTTTCAGCTTCAAAAGACACATTTGAATTGTTTGGCATGGTTTCCTTACAGTGAATGGCAATGTTGCAACAATCTTAAAGTTCACATTTTACAGTGTTTTCTTTTGTTTAAAAACACAAGCCTGTATTTTACATTTATTTATATAATTGATAGAATTATGTATCAAATTCTATTTGAGTAGGCTGGCAGCCTTCGCCCATCTTCCTCCAATCTTCACATCTCTTCCCCCCGGGGAACTCAAGCAAGTTTTTCAAGTGCCCCTTGAGAAACATTGCTTGAGAGTGCCAGGTCTATCTGGGTGTACCTCACCTCATTCCCTGTCTTGACAGCCCATCTGCATTGGCATTGCTACTCCCACTGTGGTGCTGCACTGACATATCATATGCTTGCAACCCCAGGCTCCATCTTAGCAATTTGGCATTTTGCTGACTGGCTCTGTTTAACCATGTCAGAGGGTTGTGATCTGTCATCACAGTGAATTTTTTCCCATACAGATAAGGCTAAAGTGTTTGTAGTGCCCACACTATGGCTAGACATTCTTTTTCTACTGCTGCATAACATTCCTCCCTGGGTTGGAGCTTATGACTGAGATAAACCACTGGCTGCTCTTCTCCTCCTGAAGAAATCTGGCTAAGTACAGCCCCCACCCCATAGTTTGAAGTGTCCACCTGCACAACAAATTCTTTGCTACAGTCTGGACTGGCTAACACAGAGGGTCCTCCCAAAGCTTCCTTAAGCTTCTGAAATGCCTGCTCACATGCTGGGGGCCACACTACCTTATCTGGCCTGTTCTTCCTTGTCAGGTCTGTGAGGGGAGCAGCTATGGTACTATAATTGGGAACAAACTTTCTGTAGTACCCTGCTGTCCCTAAGAATGCCCTCACCTGCTTTTTGGTAACAGGTGCAGGCCATGCCTGAATGGCTTCCACTTTGGCAGGTTCTGGTCTTATCTTACCACTAACCACTCTATGTCCTAGGTAGGAGACCTCTGCCATACCCACCTGACATTTGCTCTGCTTAATGGTCAACTCTGCCCTCTGTAGTCTGCCCAGCACCTCTCTGACATGCTGAAGGTGCTCTTGCCAGGAATGGCTGTAGATAGCAATATCATCCATGTAAGCAAGGGAAAACCCTCCTGCTCCTGCTAAGATATGATCTACCAGCCTCTGAAAAGTTGCTGGGGCATTCTTCATCCCAAAGGACATCTTTGTGAACTCATACAAGCCAAAAGGAACCACAAAGGCTGACTTCTCTCTAGCACTGGGAGTCAAGGGCACCTGCCAGTAACCCTTGATAAGATCAATGGTTGTAAGATACTTGGCCGCACCCAGCTTCTCTAGGGCCTCATTTGTCCTAGGCATGGGGTAAGCATCTGATTCTGTGTGACTATTTAACTTCCTGTAATCCACACAGAACCTGATGTTGCCATCCTTCTTTGGTACCAGTACCACAGGGACTGTTGGACTCCTGAATCACCCCTAGCTCTAACATCTCTTGTACCTTCTCCCTCAAAGTCTGTTTGACTCTCTCAGGCACCCTATAAGAGGCCTGCCTGATAGGCCTTTGGGGTCCTGTATACACCTGGTGCTGCACCAGGTGGGTGCTCCCTGGTTTCTTGGTGAAAATGCCCCCAAACTCCTGCAACACTGCTTGGATTTCTCGAACCTGGGTAGGAGATAGCTGCTGGGACATTGCTACCCCTTCCACCAAGGTGTCAGCCCAAGCCTCACTGAGGAGATCAGTCACAAGATCTTTCTCAGACTCCTCCTGCAATCCACTGCAAATGATCAGCACAAGGGCCTCCCTATCATGGTAAGGTTTCAACATGTTAACATGGTACAATTTGTGCCCCTGCCTTCTGCCTAGCAGTTCCACCATGTAGTTAACATCACTTACCTTTCTTATCACCTTGTAGGGTCCCTCCCAAGCTGCTTGCCCTACAACATACTCTCTAGCTCGAGCATTCCTGTCATACCACACCTTTTTCTGTTGTTGGACTTCTGCCAGGTTCTCCTGGGCCAAGCCCATGAGTTCCCTGAGCCTTGTCCTGAGGTTTAGGATGTATGCCACAACAGACTCCTTGTGAGACTCACACTCACATTCCCACTCACCTTGAATTAAATATAGAGGTCCCCTCTCCCTATGCCTATACAGCAACTAAAAGGGTGAAAAACCTGTGGATTCCTGGGGAACCTTTCTGTAAGCAAACATATGGGGCAACTATTTGTCCCACTCCCTCTTAAACTGATCTGCAAATGCCCGTAGCATGGACTTGATTGTAGAGTTTAACCTCTCAACAAGACCATTAGTCTGGGGATGGTAGGGGGTGGTCTTCATGTGCTTCACCCCACAGGATTTCCACAGACAAGTCAGCAGGTCTGACATAAAATTGGCACCTCTGTCAGACAGTATTTCCTTTGGGAAATCTACCCTGCTGAAAATCTCTAGCAAATCATTTGCCACCTTCTCTGCCTCAATGGAGGACAAACCACTGCCTCAGGGTATCGTGTGGCATAATTTACAATCACTAGAATATACATTATACAATACAATATACAGGACCCACAATATCCATAGCTACCCTCTGAAATGGTTCCTCAATCACAGGCAAAGGCATCAAAGGAGCTCTCACCTTGTCTCCTGTCCTGTCTACCTTTTGGCACTGCTCACTGGTCCTGCAGTACCCTGTTACATCTCTGGAAATTCCAGGCCAATAGAAGTTCTGCATAACATGTCTCTTTGTATGTTTTATGCCCATATGACCTGCAAAGGGAATATCATGGGCTATGGCTAGTAGTGCCAGATGGTAAGCTCTAGGCGCTACTAACTGTTGTACTCTCTCACCTTCTAGCCCTCCCTCAGGGGTCCACTCTCTGTATAGTAACCCGTTGTCCCAGTATACAGATTCCCCCTTTCCTTGAGAATCAGGTGCCTCCCTAGCTACCTGCCTCAGGCCTTGCAATGTAGGGTCTGAGAGCTGAGCCTGTCTCAACTCCCTCCTTGTAACCCTTTCCAGCTCCCCTTCCACAGGAAGTCAGGCATCCTCTGACAGCGGTGCCTCACTGTCAGCCTGGGTACTACTACTCACCTCTACCTTTGCAGTTACCCTGTCCAAGGGGAACATCAGTACCCACAAGCAGCTGTGGCTCACATTCAGTCTAACTGCTACAGAGTAGCTCACTCCCTGAAGTAACCACCTCAGCAGTCCTGCTTGCAAGTATGCAGTCTGTCTGGGTCTCTCCCAGTCTACCAGACCCACATGCTTGTCTCCTAGCCTCACTGCATGCAACTGCATAACTACATAGTACTGACTCATCCAAATCCTTCCCTCTCAGGACATCTGCAGGATGATAGTTCCATACCCCTGTTGTCTCAAGACAACCCACCATTTAAAAACACAAACCTGTATTTTACATTTATTTATACAATTGATAGAATTATGTATCAAATTCTATTTGACTAGTCTGGCAGCCTTCACCCATCTTCCTCCAATCTTCACACCCACCATCATTATTAGAGACTGCATATCCTCCAACATCAAGCAGGGCAGTTCCATAGTGTTGTTGCAGAATAAAGAGTCACTTGTAAAAACATCAAAGAAAAAAAATCTAGTGAAAGCACAGCCCTGTACCAGAACTATACAAGCAACTGAGAGTTTTACAAATATAAATATGACAAAAGTAATAGCCTATGAGCATACCTTGTGCAAATGTCTGTAGCTGTTGAACCCACAATGTACCTGTATACCATAATCAGACACTATCAGTTATGTTTTATAGTGACTAAGGGTTACAAAAGACTTGCAGGTACTGATACAAAGAAAAAGGCCTACAAACATGGGGCATCTGTAGTGGATAGTCCCTGGGGCCTTTCCATATCTGCCCTAACATCCAGTACCAAACTGTGGGACTCAGTAGAGGTCTACTCCCTTTGACAGAGGGCAGGAACTCCTACATCTCTTTGAGAAGTGGAAGACGTGATGCCCCCCCCACCCCATTGCTTTATTTTTCTGTGCCAGGAGTTGTGTACCCTGTATCATATTGATGATCCTGTGGTACACCATTTTATAACTGAAGTATTGCCCACTCACCACATTTACATCTGTTACAGTTTCTTCCCAGGCAGGGTCAGAGCAAGGTTGCTTAAGTGCAAGCAGGTCAAAGAGCCATCGACTATGGAGGTGGAGGGCCTGGGGCAGCACCTCATGATCTGCATTTGAGAATTTTGTCTTTTGTGTGGATGATGATGCCATACCTCTCAACCTGGAAACACCAAAAATCTGGAAAAAGACCCATGAAAAATAGGTACAAATCTGTACACTGATTAACATAACATTTGCATACAAAATGATGTAACCCCACCCACTCCAATGGAATTGTGAGATACCAACTTTCAAATGCAAACTGAAGACTGGGTAACCAAAATATGGCCCCAAAGTCCTCCTGCAGCCATTCCAACGTCTCATTACTTGGCTATTTCGCCCCATTTACCATAAACACTGTAATGTGCATACTGCTTTACTTCTACAGTGTGCATACTGCTTTACTTCTACAATGATTATTTGGATTTTATTTAAAACGTTTATTTTACATTTTCTAGCACAAACACTAATAGACATATGGTAGACAAAGCAATTCAGTCTCACAATGAAAACAGACTTAGCATTAAAACCTCTCTGCCCTTGAAACTCTCATTCATTCTGCATTGAAACCCACCTTCAAAGAAAATGCATCTGGCCAGTGCCATGGCTCCTTGTTTATACATACATTTATTTTTCTCTGTTAACCGTGAAGGAGAGCTGATCATAAGGGTCTATTTTTGAACAAATACAACTGCATCTGCAATTCTGCATCAATATCTGCTTGACAGACAGACCCCAAAATAATTTGCAACAAGCATGGATCCTAATGTCAACCATGCACCATTTGAAACCATGTATTACAGAAATGCGCTACGCATGGTATACAGACAGTAATGAAAAGGAGTGTATATTTTGTAAACTAGTTTAGCAGTACATTGAAGTCAAGCAATATGATCCACTACCACGTATTATTTACTAAACACCTGTAGTGTATATTTTGTAAACTAGGTTAGCAGTACATTGAAGTCAAGCAATATGATCCACTACCACGTATTATTTACTAAACACCTGTAGTGTATATTTTGTAAAATAGTTTAGCAGTACATTGAAGTCAAGCAATATGATCCACTACCACGTATTATTTACTAAACACCTGTAGTGTATATTTTGTAAAATAGTTTAGCAGTACATTGAAGTCAAGCAATATGATCCACTACCACGTATTATTTACTAAACACCTGCAGTGTATATTTTGTAAAATAGTTTAGCAGTACATTGAAGTCAAGCAATATGATCCACTACCACGTATTATTTACTAAACACATGTAGTGTATATTTTGTAAAATAGTTTAGCAGTACATTGAAGTCAAGCAATATGATCCACTACCACATATTATTTACTAAACACCTGTAGTGTATATTTTGTAAAATAGTTTAGCAGTACATTGAAGACAAGCAATATGATCCACTAACGGGTATTATTTACTAAACACCTGTCGTGTATATTTTGTAAAATAGTTTAGCAGTACATTGAAGACAAGCAATATGATCCACTAACGGGTATTATTTACTAAACACCTGTAGTGTATATTTTGTAAAATAGTTTAGCAGTACATTGAAGTCAAGCAATATGATCCACTACCACGTATTATTTACTAAACACCTTAGTGTATATTTTGTAAAATAGTTTAGCAGTACATTGAAGTCAAGCAATATGATCCACTACCACGTATTATTTACTAAACACCTGCAGTTTTATAATACAAAATGGTATTGGCTTTTGTATTACATTTTCTGTATTTAGAACCCCTACTAGACATTTTAATAGCACTTAACAGTATTAGACAACTGGTTTACTCTTTTTATAACGTAGCTAACTAATGCGGAGTGTCATTCTGCGTGAAGTAAGCTTGGGACAGGGCAGAAATTATTTTGCATTCAACAGTATTACTAAAAATAAAACAAATAATTATAAGTGGAGTTTTTTAAATTCCCTGGTATGAGAGTGTGACATAATTTTTATTTTATAAAAAACAAAAAACACGAGTGTAGGCCTAAGAAACTAATGAACAGCATATATCACCCTTAAGGGATAGCAACTAAAAAGACTGACATCTTACACAAAATTGGGCATAAATAAAAACTTGTTTCTATCTGTATTTTACTTTGTTTATTTATTATCTAGTCATGTGGACACACCTAAGGATTGTTTTCAGCCATGACATGGGTGGCTGGACCCAAAGCAGGACAATAACAGGCCACTATAAACAATAAAATAAGCGTTTTCTTACAACATGGATGTGTCTTCAATAAAATAAATGCATTTTACAGTGCAAGACTAAGACATTCGTGTATGAAGTAGATATGCTTTTGAAGAAGGCAAGCAGTGTAAACTGCGTATTCAATGCAGAGCAGCATACGAAGATCTTCCATTGTATGGTTAACGATAGTTACTTTTTTAATGCAAGCATGTTAAAGGAAGCAAACATTCTCTGCACATTGGAATAAAAACATGATTCCAAATAAAATGTTTTTCTGCTTTGTCATCCAGCTGCACCTGCTGTGTTTGCAAATCTCAAAACTCTTTTTTATTTTACAGTATCTGCTGGAGGAGGAGGAGGAGGAACCGGGGGAAGAAGAAGAAGAAGTATCAGCAATATATTTTTTCATGACTGGATGACCACCGCACAGCTCTGGGAGTCCATGACTGGGTCTGAGATGAGTCCGACGACTCGAGACTGTTACTGGTCTGCAGCTCTGCTTAGGGACAGGGCTGCTATCGTTGCTTGCTTCCTGGCTTCCATCTCTAAGTTTTACACTAATAAATATATATATACACTGTCGCTCGCTGACTGCTTGATTATTTTAAAATAAAAAAAACTGTTTGACTGAGAGACTATGTTATGTTGTTGGTAAGTCCCATCTCTCTCTTTCTCAGTTCGGATTTAGGACTGGCAGAGCTGCTGCAGTGAGACTTGACTTGAGTGTGTGTGAAGTGCAACATACACGTACGAGTCATGTAAACTTAAACAATTTCAAAACACAGACTCAGCCCTCAGCCAAATTCCAACAGGCTGGCAGGCTGGTCCTGAAGCTGATGTCACTGTGCACACCTCTGCACGTGATGACATCGTGCAAAAAAAAAAAAAGGCCGAAAAAAAATTTTAAATAAAGCTGGGAAATTCAGGAATTAAGGGGGCCATGCGGAAACTTGTGGCACCCCAGTATTTGGACCTCAAAATTGGTAAATGCCGAGCAATTCGGTATGGTTGAGAGGTATGGATGATGCCCCAGCTAATGCATTACTATTTTTCCTGTTTGGCCTGTATTTTATGCTTTAATCTTTTGTTATGGAAAACAATGGAATTAACATCCTTGTTCTTGGTTGGCCTTTACAAATCATAACACTTCTTGTATCCTCCTTCGCCATACAGCATGCTGTTTCTTTTTCTTTTTCTTTTTTTGCCTTACAGTTATATATCTGTGGCTACACTCTTTAAGTTCATAGGTTCTTAGGTCTGTACTAGGCTAATGGCCCTGGAGCCTTTACAAGCCTAGCCCATAGAGTGCACTGGCACTGTGCTGCCCGACATTAGTTCTCAGTGTGTCTATCAAGTAGAGCCATTGGAGTGAATCCCGGGTGATCTTTCTATTTCCCATCCACTCGTCAAGATTTCTCTTGAATAGGGCCAGTGAGGTGCTCTGCTTGACATGTATGGGAAGTCTATTCCAGAGCATGGGCAGTCTCTGGGTCATGGACCTGTCCCTTCAGCATTTTGTGTTGATTGTGGTGATGAGGTTGAGGTCTCTGGAGCATGTGGTATGGAGGGATTGGGACTTCTTTAGACTTTAGATGTAACATTTCTAACAGAGCTGGGTCAGACATGGCTTTGTAAGTCAAGCAGAGATGGTCTCTTAGTAGACGATATGAGACAGAGAATAGCTGGAGTTTCTTTTGAGTCTGTCCGTGTAGGGCATGTGTTTAAGGCCTAGGATCCTCTTTGTAAGGCACTTTTGTGGCCTCTCCAGCTGTTGCAGGTATCTAGTGAGGTACATGCCAAATGGGGCATTATACTCAATGATTGCTCTAATGAGGGAAGAGTACAGAGAGATGATGACTTCCTTCTTCCTAGATGCAAAACCCTTGGTAATGAGATGTGCCACATAGAAGGACTTTGTGACTACAGTGGTGATATGGTGGTCGAAGGAAATGTCGCTGTCAAACTGTGTCCCCAGATCTCTTAAAATGCCCTCAGTGTTCAGTGGGCTCTCATTGATGTGGTAATTAGTGGGGACTGCGTTTTTCCCAAAGGGAATGCAAATGCATTTTTTTGTATTAAGCTTAAGGCCATGGTTTCAACACCAGTCGTTTATCAATTGGGGTGTTAAATGATGGCTCCCAGCTTGCAGTCGTCTGCAAACTTGGTCTGCCAGAGCCCCTTCATGTTAGCCTGGACTTCAGAGAATTAGATGATAAACAGGAGAGAACCGAGGACCAATCCCTGTGGGACTCTGCTCATGACTGGTCGGCAGTTTGACTTGGAGTCCGCTACTTTCACACTGTGGGTTCTGTCTGTGAGCCAGTTTGCAACCCACCTAGTTGATGCCTGGTTTGGTGAGTTTATCAATAAGTCCTGAGTGAGGAATGGTATCAAAGGCCTTGGCTAGATCTAGGTATGCTGTATAAACTGCCTTACCCTTGTCCACAGCACTGGTGACTGCCTCAAAGAAGTCAACCAGGTTGAGCAGGCATGATCTACCTTTCACAAAACCAAACTGCATGGGGTCTAGAGTTTGGAGATTCCCTATATCCTTGTTTATTAAGTCCATGATGATGATGCATTCCATAGCCTTACATATCAGACTGGTCAGGCTAATGGGATGATAATTCTCAGAGTCTGTAGTCACTACCCCTTTATGGAGAGGGATAACTGTGGCAGTGCACCACTCTGTAGGGACAAAACCTGAGGTGAGGCTCTGGGTGAACAGGGTACACAGATGTGGTGCCAGTTCACTTTGTAGTTCATGTAGAACACAGCCAGGGATATTGTCAGGTCCCATGGAAACTGTATTTTTGGCCTTGGACAATGCAGCTTTAACCTGTGCTGCAGTAATGCTGGGTGCCTGGCATTCTTCCGGTATTGTGAATGGTCCTTTAGAGGGGGAGAGAGAGGGGTAAAGTTGGCACTGAATCTGTCGGCCAGTATGTAGGCAATATCTGCAGGCTCAGTATAGGAGGTACCATTGTGCAGCAACTCAGAGCAAATCTGGGTATTGCCATGAATATTCTTGATATAACTATAGAAGGCTTTGTGGTTGTTTTTAGTGTCTGACACAATTTTGCCTTCATAGCTGGCTTTATAGGTTTTGATGAGGGATCTCAGCTTTTTGTTGAGGCTAGTAAGGCAGTTTTTCCAGTTATGGGACTTCACCATTTTCCTGCAACAGTTTCTTCCTTCTGTTGTAGTATGTATTAATGGTAGGGGACTACCAGATTGGTTTCCCTTTTTTTTGGAGAAGAGTGTCTTGGTTCTGTTGGGTATGGCTAGTTCCATGCATTTATGTTATCTGTTTGTACAGTGCATTGATGTATAATCTGGCAGTCATGCAGCTAATTTCCATTGGCATGGGTGCCGTGAAGTTAGCCACCTCTATTTTTTAGGAGCCCAAAGTCATTTTTTGAGAAGTTTTTCATGGTGGCTACCTTTGTTGGGGGTGTGGGGGAGATGTGGATTTTCATGGTGATTAGTTTGTGATCAGATCTAAGCAGGGAGGAATTGACTATTGGTGTGGAGCAATGGTTACCCATGTTAGTAATTACCAGGTCAAGGATGTTGCTTTCTCTAGTGGGGGTAAGAATGAGCTGGTCTAGGGCATTGGAACTGATGAATTCCAGGAAGCGCTGTGCCAGTGAGTTGGTGCATAAGTAGTTTTCCCAGTTGATGGAGAGGTAGTTGAAGTTACCCAATATGAGAGATTTGAGTAGGACCCTAATAGTTTCCAGGGTGATTGGTAACATGGAGTGAGAGTCTTGGGACATGTTTGGTCACCTATAGCAGGCCATGACCTGAATCACCATCTTATCCAATGTTAGTTGTACCTGAAGTATCTCAGATGCATTATGTTGGGCTACCAGTCTGGAGGTGTGCATATCCTTTATGAATATGGAGACACTACTGCCTTTGGAACTTCAGTCCATGTTCTGGGGCCAAAAGGTGTGGAATGAGTTGTAGCCTGGTAGTGCAGGGGTGTTTTCTGCTGATTTAAAACAGGTCTCTGTTACAGCACAAATGCCAATGTTCTCCATTTTGAGAAGTCCTTTGAGCGAGTGCATCTTGAGATTTTGACTTCTAGCATTGAGCAGCATGACCTCCAGATTGCATTTATTTATAGCTGTTACAGTGGTAGTTTGGTCTTTGGAACATAACCTAAAAAAGGCACTGTAGGGGTGGCAAGTGCCTTAGCCAGTACCCGGAATCGCAGGGGTGACAGATGCAGGCCATCTCTGGCAAAGCATCGAGGTCTGTCAATCATGTCATCCCAAGCAGACAGATACTGGATCCCCTTAGAATGACACCAGACAGCCAATTGGTAAAGTAAATAATTTTCTGCTTGTACTGTGGTATCATTCTGGGCGATGGTAGGATGTTGCTCAAGGCTAGGGTCATAATTGCTTGGGCCACATAATCTGAGAGCTCCACCATGTCTCTTTTCATGTAGTCCAGAGAGATGCATCTCAGGTCATTCACACTCAAATGGATAATGACAGAGTCATACTTGCACTTGTTGTGGAGTGACCTGAGTGCATGTGTTATGTGTCGGATTCTGGCACCTGATAGATAGCTGACTATTACCTTCTCCTTATTCAACCTACTGAGTGGGACATCAGTGTGCCTCACTACCTATGATTAGTGTACTGGGCAAGCTCTTTTGCTTTAGAGGCTTAGGTTGCAGGCACACTGTGTAGATGAGCTATGTGTCTTGTTTGTGCTGTGTCGGGGAGGTCGAATGAATTTCTGCCTTGGAGGTCTCTGCTGTTTGGCTAGATTTCTGTTGAGAGCTTCTGTGAAGTTGTCTGTGTGGTTTGTGTTTTTATGTGAGAGCTGTGACGGTGGGTGTTTTGGAGGGCTATGTGTTCCATGTGGTGTGGTGCAGGTGTTGACCTTCTCCTCTTGACTGACTATTCTGGTCTTGGCTGGAGAGTGCGTGGCTTCCAATTTGGAGATATAAGTGCATCTTCCAAGTATGAGTGTTGGGAGGTAAGAGGAGAGGGTTGTCAGTATACACGAGGCAGTTGTTACACTCCCTCAGTATACCCAAGTTCACCAGGTTAGTAGGAGAAAGCACAGGGTACTGACCTTTAGACATGCCAGGAGCAATGGTCATCATTACTAAGTACTGCAGCTGCTTCCTTTTATTACATTTAGTGCTGATAGCACTTATGTGTGCTACAATAATTGCTACAAAGAGCCTGATGAAGTGTTAGGTGAATAAGTTTAAGTGCAAGAGAGAAGAGAACTAGCAAGATCTAAGGAAAAATTGAAGAGCAGACTTTCTGGCACTGGTAATAGTTTATCCCAGCTTAGCAGCACTGATCGGTGTGCAAAGCTATGCAAACACAGGCTTTTAAAGCAGAAAGTTGAAAGGGATAGAAAAACTGCCCAAAAGCCAATAAGCTACAATTTCAGAGCAAGAAACCATGCCTTTTGTAGTAATGTCAAGCATCTAGGTTTACTGAGTACATGTGCCCTACAAAACAATCACAGAACTCTAAGTTAAACAGCATGGTTTTTGGGATGGTAGGAACACTTGTACTGCACTCTGGACACTTACTGATAAAATCCTCCTAGGTGTGGACAAAGGCCTCTTCACTGGAGCCATCTTTATTCTCCTCACCAGAGCTTTCGGTCTGGTTGACCATAACATTCTAGATCACCTAAATGAAATTGGAATTAGCCCAGATATAGCTCTCTGGTTTGAAAATTATCTTTCCAATCAGTTCTTCTCTGTGCAGTTTTAAAACAACCTCTCTGCTTCCAGCACTCTCCTTAAAAGAGCCTCTCAGGACTCCATTCTGGTTCTCCTTCTATTTTTTCATTTTTCATTAATAAACTATTACTTAACCTCTGTCAACTCTCTCTCTTACTTTATGCTGATGATGTGGTCTTATTTCACTCAAACCTGCCCTCCTCTGCTATACAACTCTAAGCTGACTTCTTTCTTTTATCAAATGGCTTAATAACAAAAATTTAATTCTCAACACTTCCAAAACAAAATCAGTGTTGTTTTACAGTGGCAGAAATACTCTCTATCACTTTTTATCTGTGACCATCTTGACAATCTCATTGATGAAGTTCTCGCCTTCAAATACCTTAGTATGTGGCTTGATCCCACACTGAACTTTGACCTTCACCTGGAATAAATAAAGAAGAAAATAAATTCTAGCCTATTTTGGTCCTATAAAAAATTCTCCTTTCTCTCCAGACCAACCAGAAATGCCACAGACAAAGTCATTCTACTAACGCAGCTTAAATATAGACTTCCACTGGTTGCAGCAGCATCCAAGAAAAACTCCTCCAGCACTCACACTATAAGCAATTCTATCTGCTGTTTCATTAACTTCTCCCCTAGTGATGAGCATCACTTTATCATGCTCAGTAAGGCCAATTTGCTACCTGTCCAACAACTTGCTATCCTTCTTCTTGGTTCTCAACTTTACAAGCTTCTCGAAGAGCACCCCTGTCCTTCCCTTGTTTTTATTCTCTTCAGGCAACCCCCAGTTACAATCTAAGATGTCTTAACCACTCTGGTCCCCTTATTTAGTGTTGCAGAACCAGACGTCATTGCACTAACCATGCCTTCTCCCTCTCAGGCCCCACACTCTGGGAATCCCTCCCTACTCATCTTAAAGACCTCACACATACCTCTCATTCCATGCTCAACTTAAAGATCGTCTGAAGTCTAAATCAGTTTGCAAATGCTTTCCCTCTGGACACATCACCTAATCCCCCACTTTCCCCTTCACCAGTCAGGTACCTTTGTCTTCCTCATACTCTTAAAGTAACTCTACATAAAACATTAATATATGACATCTCTCCATTGTATATATTGTATATTGATGATTTCTGTGTGCCCTCACTTTACTTTTTGCTATGTTTACACTTTGTGCTTAACTTTTTCACTTTCTACTTTTTACCTCCTTACTCCAAATATCCATTCCTATTTTCTCCTTATACTGTGTGCTTTATTGTTATTATTATTGTTGTTATTAATATCATTGTAATGTCTGTGCACTGGCCCAGCAATCAAGGGGCCTCAGTCCTCACCATTAACACCAGTGAGGGGCGTCCATATAGGGAATTATAACAGATGCACACACAGTAAAGTACAATTTCCCTTAAGAGCACACAGAGATCACAGTCAGTCTAGGGATGGTTTCTCCCTTTCTCTCCAGGTCCACAATAAGACTCCCCACTGGCACAGCTATAGGGTCCAGATCTCAGCCTAGTGGGCAAGCTAAAACCTCCACCTTCCTCTCTATCCAACCAGTGCTTCATGTCCCTTCCCAAGTAGCTGACATACACACACTTTGAGATATGAGTTATATACAACCACACAGACACTCCTGGGGAAGGCTGGCACAGGTTCTCCAGCTGTGCCCCTTGTGTACCCAGTCTAAAAGGTAGTACCAACTGCCACCACTCACTAATATCAGCTACTCAAAGGCCTTTCTGAAAGGGTATGCAATTATTACTGTGCAATATTATTATCCATATGGTAAGTGTGACTGAACAGCCAAGGCTTATTAGAGTGACTTGGTACAGTATCACTATATACATGCAATGTACTCTAGAGCTTAAAGTAACTCTAAATAAAACAGCCACAGTTGAAAGATTTAAAATATTTAATAATAAATAATAAAAACACAAGACAAAACTTCTTACTACACAGTGCTAGTCAAGAGTTCAGAGATCACAGAGAAAAACTTAAAATAATAACATAGAAAAGTTCTGACATTACAGAAAAACAAGCTGCTCTAATCTTCATATTTTCTAGCTATATCTAAGAGAAAACACAGTTCTAAATAACTTACATATAGAAACAAGCAGTGCTGGTGATGTTGGATGTTCTCAACACAAAATCCTCTGAGCGCTCTGATTTTCTCTCTCTAAATTGATAACACAGAGCTGCTTCACATGACATCATTCTTCACACTTCTCTGGTGTTCCCAGGTTACAGAAACTACCATTACATTCTTTACACCTGGTCAGAAACCAGAGCAATAAAGGACATTGATACATGCAAATTCTAGTCATTAACTCTTGTCTTAAAACAATAGGCAGGATGCCTCCCACTAGACATATTGGCTCTGAATTTTGACATCAAAGACAGTCATAAAATGCTTGACTTAGCTTTCGTACAGCACAGTGCACTGTTGTTACATTTTTGCAGTTCAATATCCAATGCAGTCTTTTCACATTTAAGAGAACAAGCCCGTGGCTTATATTAATATTTACAAATGACAGAATTATCTACAAACTTTGATCTGGCTATGCTGGCAGCCTTTGCCTATCTTCACAATCATAATTATTACTTTTATTTATTCTTTGCTATCATAATTATTACCGTTATTTATTCTTTGCTATCTTCACACATTTTGTTTGCATTCATAATACTTCTCGTTAACTTGCTTGTCTACTGTCATTTATATCTGTCTAGACTGAGACAGAAATAAGGCCTTTTTGATGAGTGCTATACTCCAGTTACCAAACTGGATAAATAAATAAACTCACCAAGGACTGCAAGACTGTTCCTATTACTGTTACAAATATTTTAGCTTTTGAGATTTGGGTAATACATACAATACTTGAGCAGTTCTCTGATTATGTGTTCATAGGTATGTTTTCCATCAAACTTAACAATCCTGCAGGCCAGAATAATTGCTGCACCTTTGCAATCTCCTTCACAATACACATTGGACAGCATATTTAAAAGTACTGACAAGCTTACATCCTTTATTGTCAGCAGGTTGTGTAGCACTTTAAAGCATCCACAGTACAAATGAATGGAGGTATAAGAGATAGCACTTACCTTATACGAGCAGATATATTTCTGATGGAGAAAATATTTCCTCTGCAATTCATATTATGCAGGAATCAAACTCTAAGCTGTAGGGGTTTCTTCCGAAGTGTGATGAGCCTCTGTGACTGTTGTCGAGCTTGCATTGTGTAGATTTACCTAACTGGGCATGATGCTGACTAGGGATCAGCTCATTATTGGTTCTGAAGTGCTCAGTTTGCAAAATGAGAAAACCTGGCAGCATCATGAAGATATCTCCAGACATCTCCATGATCCCTAACAAATGCCTGCGTCCTTGTGAGCTGCAGTGTGCATGCACGGTCCAGGTCATGCTTTCATTGGAGGACTGCAACTCTATATTTATATCTGTAGACAAAAGTCACTGTAGTGCCTCATTTCTTAACAGTGTACACTAAAATTAAGGACTGCCATGTTTTACACTTTAAAGTTCCGTTATGAACTGCAATAACCAGTGGCTATATTTCCTGGATTAGCCATGTTTCACACAAATGACATGCCCATCAATGCTCATTGGTGCATGGCAGATGGGGCACATGAGACTTGACAGCAATTCTTTGCCACTTTTCCCCTGAGATCTTCAAGGTGAGACTTCATGGCTGGAGGAGAGGGTAATGCTTTTTATTAGAGCACAGACATGTTTTAAAAAGGAGTCTAAGATATTTCTCTGCCCCTCCATACGGATTACAGCTAGAGGCTTTTACAGGATGGCTATAAATGGCCTCAAGTGTAAGACTGAAGCCTGGAAAAGTTTAGACCTGGTGCCACCCATGCAACTGGCATCCCACACAAAGGGAGCCAATGCTGCCACCTTTACAGTGACATGAGATGCCATAATAACTGACCTTCTCAGCCAATGGGAGTGTGACTTTAAAGTGCAAACAACACCTACCTACTGTAAGTAGAACTTATGTCAGCTACCAATTTAAACTGGCACTGTGTTCTGTTTGTCTATAGCCCATGAATATACCAAAGCTAACAGACAGCTGCACAAGAGAAGACTGGAGCATGTAAGAGAGCACTAGGGTGAATATACATGCTTAATAATTGCCTGTTTTTAATATTAATAGTAGTAGGGGATTAATTCCCACAATGTATACATTTTGTACACCAGTGTCACTTTACTGCAGCTCAATTATGAATGTGTTTGCGCTTGCATCCCCTATTATACTGTATGTGGACAAGTAGGTCAGGATGTTAAGGCTCTACTCCCACATTTTGAGGACTCCTGTAGATTCAGTACCCCTCATGCAAGTTGTGTTATCATGAAACGTATTTAGGGCTTATTTTCTGTCTCATTATAATAACTGCAGCATTAGATCAGAGTGAATATGTATGATCATCATTAGTGGTTGGATGGACAGGATTCAAATAAAAGAGAAGTTGATTCCTTTACATATAGCCTATCAGTGACCTGTATATATGAGAAGCATGGTTTCTTTGGACTGGAACATTTATCTCAAACATCAGTACTCCATTTCAATCTAGATACATCTGTTGATCTGTTTACTTAGCTCATCGTGTTAAACTTCTGTCTGTCAGACTGCAGATAATGATAGGTTCATAGGATCAAAGGAGACAATTAGGCTAATGGTCCCAGGGGTCCTTTTTAAGCCTAGCCATGCTCCCCAAATGTACTTGAGTAATTTTAATACCTTACTGTTATTTTAAGGGGTATATGTAGCCTTGGGCATGGGTTGTCGAGCATTTACATGCTGTTGGTTCAGGTGCCCCTCTGAGTTGTATATGCTAACAGTCTTGTTAAACTGGGAGGTGATTTTTGGTCTAATAGGTATATTATGTTTAAGTGTATCATGCTCAACATATGTATGAACTTCAGGTTTTTATTGCATTTGTTCTTGTTCTCCCATTTTTACTAGCTTATTACACAGATTTATTTGGTTATTAATTTATTTTTATGTCTTTTACTATTTTACCACACAATGACTTGCACCCATAATAGTGGCAAAAGGCCTCTTGGACACTGACAGGTGGCAGCAGCAGCAGTACCATCACCACCACCAGAAGCAGCCAGCACCCATCTGGGTACCAGCCTGCCGCAGTCACCTCCACACCTCCTGCTCTACTGCACCTCCTGTTTCAGGTTCCCCTGCACTGCATGCTGGTACACTTGTATCTGCCAGTAGCGGTTTGAGTAGAAGTAACATCTTTTTCACTCATCATCTACTAGCAGACATTGTGGGGGAGGTTATTAACTGAATTTTCAAATCGACCACATGGAGAACCTCCTCCAGTGAGTCACTGAGTTTGCCTTTGTTCAACACTGTCTCCATCATCAGAGACAGATCCCAGGGTTGACAAAAGCCAGGGTGATGAGTAATCTTCCACCATGTGTCAGCTGTGAATACACCGTCATACCCCCCCAACCTGGTGCTGTCCCTTTTGTGTCCAGGCCCACCCCCATCAGTTATTTAATACTCCCACCACCATTGTTTTCCAGCTGTTTGTCTGGTGTCACCTTAACTGTTGTCACTTTGTGTGTCTTACCCTGCAACTTTCATCTTACCACCTCTCCAATGCACCTTCTCTTTATGCATGACAAATGGGCACCTGTCCGATGAAAAAAAAAATAAGCCAGATTCCGCAGCCCCATCCTGCTTATTCCTTAATTGCTCATCCTGTGTTGTATACTCTGTTTATTTCCCATTTCATCTCTTTCCCTTATTCGTACTTCCAACCTTTAACCTGTTAAAAAAATAAACACAGCTCACAGATACCCTTGTATGGCTTTCAAATCAATTATCATTTGTGATTTTACAGTGCATGATGGGTCAAGACAATCACTGTTAAATTCCCATGTAAACCAATGAGGACTGGCACTGGTCATTATATGGTAATGATATAGTACAACCATTGCCATTTACTATGTATATTGGTCTCACATGGCATCAGGTGTGCAAATGAGCTGAGGGTCATTGCATGGCAGTCTACATATACAACTCAAGATATGCTGAAGCCTCTATCTAATGTTCCTGTTTGAACAGCTCAGCTTGTATATGACATGCTTTATAGAGTGTGAGTAGAAAGTGTTGAGGGTTCAAGTCATCTCAGCGTTGAATGTCTTTTATGCTTCCATTCTGCAAATGTGTAACAGTCATCTGCTATGTATTTCACTGACACCTTCAGTCTAACTGCTTTCATGGCACAATCTGTACAAGTAGTGCTTTGTAGAATCTAAGTGAAGACTGTTGTGGGCTCAGGTCCCCTGAGGGTTATATGGATGCTCTTTTTCATGACATTCATATTATAGCGCAAGTACACTGGTCAGACTTTGCCAGTGACATAACTGCTTTTTGGAAGTATATTTTGTTACTTTTTGGTGTCATAGCCATCATGGGTTTTTTAAACTTCCTTTTTTTAACTTCAGTTCACTGACATTTACATCTGTATGTTTCATAGTCTGTATAGTCTGCATTATTTGGAAGATTATCAGAACCGTCTGATCTTTAGCATCCATTATATAGTCATTGTTGCATGTTATTGTGATACAGTGTTCTCTATAAGATCGAATTCTAAAAGATTTCTGCATTTCGTTAAGAACTGTAACTTGATCTGGCAATTAATACACATGGCTAAAGCATAGATTTGTTAATGAATTATTCCATGTACCAGGAGTATAGGGTTTGAATCCTTCCCCCTTCATTTATTTACTATAGTATATATATATATATATATATATATATATATATATATATATATATATATGTGTATATAGTATAAATATGAGGCAAAATCAGAGATATTCTGCAAAATTAAAGACAAATAATTGCAGGCTTCTCTAATTAACTTATAACATTTAACAGAATAACAGGTTTTTGCAACATTTGTTTTGTGAACCACAAAAACTATGAATCTCTAATAACTGACATTATTGACTGACTTTAACATTCAGTTACTTTTAACTTTCAGTGATTTATCGCAAAATGAAGACGGGTATGAATGTCTGACAATTGCTGTGGAGGATTAAAGCACTAAGGTTTTTTTAATGAGGTGTTTCTTGGATCCAGAAATGGAGGTTTGATTCTTTCTTCCTCCATTTGCATACTGTTTGACTTTGAGTCAGTCATTTAACTTAACAATGCACACGCATACCACTTCGATTAGATCAGCCATGTAATGTGCTTACTGTGAACATTTTGGGCTTCTCTCTGATATTGCTGAATTCAGAATTAATGTGCTCAGTCTCTTATAGCAGTAGCTTTTCCCTCTGATATATAGCAGCAGATGAATTAGAGCCCCTGATAAATGCAGGCTCTCATTCTAAGCTTCCAGCCATATAACAGTGCTCATTCTCATGCTGTGCTTACTGAGCTCCTATTAGCTGTAGGCGGTAGAGGGGGTGGAACCTCCTGAGATAACTGCTATTGGCTGTACTGGGGTGGAACCTGCTGCTATTTATTGTGATGTACATCTGTGGACATCAGAATCGGCCATGGAAAAGGAAGACTTTTTCTAAAAGTATTATTCTGTAGGTACCAGTATAGACATGAATGAGCTTAATTGTTTTGTTGACTGGCCATGGGCCCCCCTGAAGCTGTGGGTGCTGAGTGGTTACCTGTTTCAATTCTGTTATAATTCACTACTGTATCAACCTTGGAATCAGCAGCTTATCACAAGCTTTTAGACTATTCTTTCCTGTTAAACTACAAAATAGCTTGCAGGACCTACATCTTATGCATGTTGGCAACTAACAGCAACCTAAATCAGTTTAAAAGTGTCCTTAGATCAGAAGGTACTACAACTACAAAATCTGTCAGAAGTAACTAGTTTTCATTTGTATCAATTAACTGCATCACATTCAGTGACAGCATCTCTGCTTCCTATCAAAATGGTTTATGACTTACCCTCTACTTTAGAGAAATTCATCCAAAATATGTAAGTAAACTCCTCAAAAAAAAAAAAAAAAAGAAAAGAAAAAAAGATGAATGAGCAGGTTTAACAATAACTGACTAAAACTCTCTAAGTTACAAATACATCTCTCAGGTGAAATACACTCTAACCCTGGACCTATTATTGCCTCCTTTTCCTCTACCCAACCCCCACCTTGCTCATTTCCACCTGTACCTTCCCCTCCTCAGACCTACTCTCCCCAAACCAACCAATCGTTCACCAGTGGTAACCTAACCATACTGTCTCTTAATATGCAAAGTATACTAAACAAAGGTACTGAACTACATTCCTGGATATGTCTCCATTCCCATGACATCCTGACCCTCTCTGAGACCTGGCTAAAACCCCACATAACTGGCAGCCAAATTTTACCCCCACCACTACAATATTATCTGCCAAGACAGACTCAACAAAAAAGGGGTGGTGTAGCAATATTGTACTCAGAAGTACTCTCCCTCTACCCCTTATCTCTCTCTCTATCCTCCAGATTTCTATCGAGCAGAGGTCCTCCTAGCTACCTGCAACTTAAATAGCCACAAAAAAATAGCTGTATCTTCCATCTATATTCCTCCAGGTAAGAGCATCCTTGTCTTAAAACACATTCTTTCCTGGACCTCACAAGCCATCACCTATGAAACTATTATACTGGGTGATGTAAATATCTATTGGAATTCTTTAACCTTAGAGTCTACAAGTATTAGTAGTAACCTCTATGGTTTCTCCCAATTAATGACTTTACCCACTCGTCTGAACAAACATACTAATACTACCTCTATACTTAATTGGATCCTCACATCCAACTCTACCCATTACTACAACTCCTCCACTCTGCCTGATACCCTTGGTGACCACCATCCAACTTATATTCAAAGACATCCTTTCCAACTCCATAAATCTCATCGCTACAGAGACTGTCGCAAACTTCAGCCAAGACACCTTCAATCAGTTGCTGTCCTCTATCAACTGGTCCTTTCTGTATGACCTCTCCCTAGAAGATACAGTACTAAAACTTAAGAGTATTTTCCTAAATATCCTAAACTCCCTAGCTCCTGTCAGGAAAATTAGAATAAAATGAAACTTTGTCCCTTGGTTAACTGAAAACACCTGCACCTTTATGCACAAAAGAGACCTTGCCTGGAAAAATTGGATAAAAAACAAATCTCCTTCCAATTTACAAACTTATAGAGAACTTTGTAACTTAACCAAAAATCAAATCAACAAAGATAAGAAACACTTTTACCTAAAACCACAAAATAACCAAAAATCTAACCCCCCAAAATTCTGGAATTCCATTGACAAACTTCTACACACTGGAATCCCCCCACAGCCTCTCCCTCCCCTAACTCATCTCCCATTGATACAGCTACACTTCTAAATTCCTTGCTCATTGACTCAGTTCAGAAACTAATTAAAATAGACACATGTACCTACCCCTCTACCCCCCATCTATCCACTCAGCTCCCTTCTCTCTCTCTTCAACCTGTCCCCACAGCCTATATCAAATCTCTCCTCAGTAAACTCAAAACTTGCTCCCCTTCTGCTGATAACTGACCTCCTCTGTTCCTTAAACTATCTGCAAAATCCATCTCCATACTCATAAACAGATCTATCCAAGAAAATATTGTTCCTGACATCTGGAAGAAGTTCTATGTTATACCCTTACACAAAGGAGGTAATTCAAATGACCCCTCTAATTTCTGACCTATAGCTATTCTGTCCCCTCTATCTAAAATTCTTGCAAAATGCATCCATAAACAACTGGTTAATCATCTGATACAAGAGGGTCTCCTAACCTGTACCCAACATGGTTTTCCTCCATTTCACAGTACATCCACTACATCAGTATCTTTCACTCAGGATATCTGAAATGCCAGAGACAACAATACATTTGTCTCCTGTCTATTCCTTGACCTCTCAAAGGTCTTTGACACCATCTCCCACAACCTTCGTCTGTCTAAATTTTTAATCTTAATCTATATAACTCTACTCTATACTGGATTGCAAGCTACCTCATTTGTTCAAAGTATTCGTGGTTCACTCTTTACGTGTTGCGCTATTTGTATTCGCCCTTTTCAGCTTTCGACAGCATAAAGTAGACCCCCTCCTTGATATATATAAACACAATAAAACATTGGCAAACTTCTCTATAATCACTCAGTAGCCGATGCCTGGAATAAACTACCCCTACATGTTAGAATGGTTCCTGACACTATTCGTTAAAAAAAAAAAAACACACACTTAAAGACACTATATTAAACTCCTGGACCTGTTCATGTACTGACCAAACCAAATCTACCTCCTTTCTACTCCATGGCTGATTTTCTTTTTAGACCTCCACCTATTTTTCCAAAAATAGGTCATATTGTCTTTCTCCTCCAGTTCTGATATTTTCTCATATTCCAAGTTGATTTCGTTGTCATAACTTCACACTATTTGGATCATCTGTATGGAAGATAACTATTTACCCATGTTTTATCTGAACTCTTCAAAATGTTTAAAGTACCCTTTATTCTACTATAAATGTATGTGACATCTCTGTATTGAAGGCAACTATCTACCCTTATGTATTATCTGAATCTTTCAGAACATGTAATGATCCCTTCATTCTGCTGTAACTGTATAATAATTTTATTGCAATTTGTATAGATAGTAATTATATTGTGACCCATGGTATTCCTCTGACTACATCACAAATGTATATTTATTTAACATTTATTTACTGGGAAAGTCCGACTTGGAAAGAAGCCAATTTTCAGTGGAGGCCCGGGGAGAAGCACTCCAGATGCCTGTCTTTGTAATATGGGAGGAAACTGGAGCACCCGGAGGAAATCCACATGGATGCAGGGAGGGCATGCAGACTTCGCACAGAAGACACCCCAGCTGAGAACTGAACCGGAGAAACTCTTGCTGTGAGGTGACAATCCCACCCCATTATTTATGGAGCTTTTCTACTTGGGTCTCTGCTGAAAAGGGGCAGCCACCCAGTCAGACTAACCCGGTTAACAAATGTCAAAATAAATAAATAAAATAAAATAATAAACAATACAGTTCTCTATCTGGCATTTCTTAAAATGGCTTCAAGCTGCATAGGAAAGACATTATCCAGCATTTTTAACAGTAGTCAGTACAACACAGTTCAAACACTCTTTAATAACTCCTTTACCTAAAATATCCAACCCAAAGAATACTCACGATTACCAACTGATTTAAAACCTCAGCCCTATCTCAAAAATATTTGAAAATCTAATCTATGAGTATGTAATAAAGTATATGTATGACTATGAGTTCTTGGCAAATTCGAAGCATGATTTTTAGGGAAGAGTTGATTAGCATGACTGCCATATAAAAAGTTAATGATTTTATCTGTAACATGAACTGTATCCTATATAATCATGGTATATTTCCTAACATGACACATGCCTCTGTATCTGTCACATCATCCTCTCCTAATAACAACACTAAAAAACCCTAAATTTTGTTCATGTTGGTTCCACAATTATCCAAATGATAGGACTTTTTTGCACTTTCCAAATAACATCTTGTAACTCCATATGAGATAAAGGACAGTCTGCTACAAGACTCCACCAGAGGTCTGTTCTTAGGTCTATATTATTCTCTATTTTTCTACATAACCTTAGCACCAACTTTCCTACAGTTAGTGTCATCATGTATGCTGATGACATCTTTGTTGTTGACTCTGATACACCTACCTTAACTTTACAATCTAAAATATAAACCAGTTGTCATACACTGTGGAGCTGAATAGACCAAACTAACACAGGCATTACCCCCCCCCCAAGACTGTACCTATTCCTTTAAGGTTGCCCTGGATAATCCACTGAATAATATAAATATATTGATATAAATTACAAAATAAATCTCAGTTGGAATGGATGTTTGACGAAAGTCAAACACCCAGTCAATCCAAGATTTCTGTTGTGTTTTGTTTTTTTGTTTATTTGGACAGTTTTGACACATTGATACAAATACCTTGGGTTGTTCTTGGACCCTGATCTTTCACTTAGGCCAAACACAGAGTGTTCCATCAGCTTCAGTGCACTTATAAGATTTCTAACCTTCTTTTGTCAGATGCAAGAATATAAATTGTTAAAAAAATCTTGCCGCCCACTCTAGAGTGCATTTTGACAATTGTAGCTTTAAAATTCTCAGAAAACACATCCCTCCTTCAGACTGTCATTAACAAGTATGCAGGTCTGTTTATTTAGCAGATGCTAGAACACACCATTGTCCACTTCTTCAAAAAACAAAGTGGCTACCAGTTACAGGTAGAGCTGCTCAAGCAATCTCAAATTTGTATTAAAATTAGTTATATTCCATGTGGATTGATGCCACAAACTGCTGTATTTTCCAAGAATGGCTTGATAGAGTCAGCACCTGGTGTTTTGACCGTAGCTTTATATTTAACACAATTATTATTTATTTATTTATTTATTTCCAGTTTGATTACTGGGGAAGTCCGCTGGGCTCAAAGGACACGTTTTCAGTGGAGGCCCTGGGAGAAAAGCTCCAGGATACATAATACAGTACAGCTATAAGAGATGCGTTGTCCGGTTTGACTCTCAGCTAGAGCGTCTTTTGTGTGGAGACATGCATGAATGGGCGTACCTTCGTTGAAGATTGTGCGTCAGAGCTAGCAACTCGGTACATAAAAATCAACTGCCAATCATTAGCAGACCGGAGTTCCGCTGTGGCGACCCCTAACCGGGAAAAGCCAAAAGACACAAGAGATACATAGTATAGGACAATTTACAAAATATGCACAGTCACACATAGTCAGACAAAATAGCTTATGGTTGTCCTAAGGGTTATACAGATATATTTATGCAAACACTAAGATACATACTTTTAAAATAAAGGTCGAAAGCACTTCACATGCACTCTAAAGTATGATGCTATTTACAACATTTACACAGTTGTGTTGTGTGATAAGTAGCTCTTGGAATTGTCGAGAGCTTAGACACACTCATGGTGAAGTAACTATGGGAGATTTAGAGAGGTTAGGAACCTGTGAGAAAACCTCCTGGGGGCAAATAGTTAGATTTAGGTAGGGTGAAGGCAGGTACATTTCCATTTAGTGGACAGGTGTTTGAAAAGCTGGGATTTAAAGTTGTCTGAGTTTGGTATAGTTCTTAGAGTGGAAGGGAGAGAATTCCATTTCTTGCCTAGTGAGACAGAGAGGAGAAGCTGGCCAGGAGGATGTTTAGTCTTGTAGATAGCAATTAAGTTTTGATGTTCAGATCTGAGAGTTCTATTCGGGGTGTAAGTGGGAAGGATATTTGCTAGAGCAGGACATTTAATAGGGTGAAATACAAGTCTATGTGCAGTGGTGAGTTGGAGGTAGTTTAGGTAGTTTGGGAGTTCAAGCCAATTTAGAGATTGAAGGGTAAGGCAGTGATGGGTGGAATTTCTGGATCTGGTGGCAAATTTAGAGATTTTATTATAGCAGTTTTTTAATTTGGAGGTGATGGAGGAGGCCAGGCTGGTTAGGAGTGGAGCTCCGTGTAATAAGGGGGGAAGAAGATAAGTAGAGTGGCCAGAGTATGCTGAGTAACGTTTGAGAGGAAGCGATTATTCCTGTATAGCATACCTGGTTTTTGGTGGGGTTTTGTAATATTTTGTTGAACATGGATATCAAATTTGAGCTGTTTGTCAATAGTAATGCCGAGAAGTTTAGCAGAGGGAACCACTTCTATAGGTGAGTTGATTTGACTAAGGACTTTGAAAGCATTTTTGTCATAGGAGTATGTCTTTGTGGGGGGAAATAGTAGATTTTTTGATTTATTAGCATTGAGAGAGAGGTGGTTTTGGCACATCCATTCTTCAGTTGTTGAAAAAGTAGTTTGGGTTTTGTTGAGCAATTCAGAGGTTAGAGGCAGAGCAGACTAAGCTTGAATCGTCTGCATATTGAATGATTTTGGCATCATGAATAGCAGTGTGAAAGTTACTGATGAAGATGTTAAAAAGCATAGGCCCAAGGATGGACCCTTGTGGTACACCAGTTGGGGTAGGTAAGAAGGACGAGGTGGAGTTCTTCCATTTAACTGCCCAAGGATGGATCCCTGTGGTACGCCCATTGGGGTAGGTAAGAAGGAAGAGGTGGGGTTCTTCCATTTAACTGCCTGCGATCTGTCTGATAGATAGCTGGAGAACCAGGATAAAGTGTCTGGTGAGAGATGCAGGTTTGAGAGATGATAGAGAAGGTGTTTGTGGGAAACAGTATTGAATGCTTTAGACAGATCAAGCAAAACCATAGAAACCAAGTGTCCTGAGCCTCGGGCTTGATTGACAGTTTTTAGGAATGACAGTAGACCGGTTATAGTGCTATGGTCTGGGCGGAAGCCATGTTGGGTAGGTGTAAAAAGATGGTTTTGCGTAAGAAAAGGCATAAGTTGGAGGTGGATGCACTTTTCTAGGATTTTGGAGATTGGTGAGAGCAAAGCAATAGGGTGGAAATTTGAGATGTTAGTGTTTTTGTCTCCTTTGTGAAGAGGAAGAATATAAGCTGAGCAGCAGAGCTTGGGGATGTATGATTCCTTTATAGATCTGTTAATAATGATACTAATTAGGAGAGCTATTCCATCAGCAGCACATTTTTGGAAGAAGAAGTGAATATTGTCAGGAGCATTAGAGCAAGGTCTAAGTTTGGACAGAAGTTTTTTTATAAAGTTAATGGAGACAGGTTAGAGCTCAAACATAAGGGGATGGCTGTTAGGGGAATTAGAAGGAGAAGAGTGAGGGACTGGTGGGTTATCGTTGGGGAAAGTCTTCGTCAGTTCAGAAATAGTTTCTATGAAAAATGAGTTAAATTCAGAGCCTAGTTCAAGGTTGGATTTACTAGGGTCAGGACAGGGGTTATTCTTGGAGCTGGGATTAAGACGTGAGTTTACTGTTTTCCAGAATTTCTTGGCGTTTTTATTATTATTAGACTGGAGCTTAATATAGTAGGACTTTTTGTCCTTAGTGATTAGCTGTTTTGCAAGGTTACGGAGTTGTTTGTATTGGAACAGGGCGTTGGAGAATTTGTTGTTTTGGTAAAGCTTCCATAATTTGTCCCTTTGGTGCATAATTTGTTTTGCATGTTTGGTTAACCAAGGAGCTGTATTAGTGTTTATCTTTTTGTTTCTTAGTGGAGCTAGAGAGTTTAGAGTGTATAGGAAGACAGAGTTGAAGTAGTCTATGGCACTGTCAAGAGGAAGGGTGTTTAGAATTTGCCAGTCCATTTCTTTGAACATGTTAGAGAAAGTTATGGGATTGAAGTTACTGAGGTTGCGGGTGAGGATGTATTAGTGCTGATGGGGTGAAGAGTTAGTTGCACGATGAATGAAAGCTGGGAGGTGGTTGCTAATGCAGTCAGGAATTGTGCCAGAGTTGGTTATTATATTTGGATCAGAGACTAGGATCCAATCAATAGTGGATCCAGGGTTTTTTTTTTTTGTTAAGTCAGGTGGTGTGGAGAATCATTTGAGTGAAGTTATAGAGATTAATGGATTAGGAGGGAGAGGGACTGTTAACGTTATTCCAGTCAATATCTACATCGCCTAAAATGTAGGTTTCATAGTTAATTTCAGTAGATGCCCATAACAGAATATCTTCGAGGGCAGAGATATTGTTACCAGGTGAGATATATAGAGCAATAATGCAGATATTTTTGTCTTTATTCATTTTTAGTAGTCCAGCTATAAGTTCAGTGTTGTTGAATTGAGGGAATGGAATTTGGAGAGGTATTAAGGTTAGAAGGTTAGAATAGACTAAGGCAGTGCCGCCACCTTTTTATGTAATCGGTCATTTCTGAGAGCATGGAATCCTGGGGGCAGGATCTCGGAATCAGAGATATAGGGTTTGAGCCAAGTTTCGGAGATGGCTAGGATGTCTGGCTGATTATGGCTTAGTCAAGCTTGAAATTGATGAACTTTGTTGTTGAGACTCTGGGCATTGATAGTGAACATTTTTAGGATATTGTGAGGGGAGGAAGGAGATAAGGGGTAGGTATTGTTAATAAAGGGACTGGGACCTGGGTTGGGGTGGATATCTCCAGCTAAGATTAGGTTGTTGAAGGAAGTAAGCTTTAGCTGTTTAGGTTTGCAAAGTAAGAGTTTGGGTAGATCTAAGATTAGTTTGTTTCAGTTTATTAGTGGTGGGGAAGATTTTAGGGTGGAATAGGTGCAAGAGGGTTAGGCTGAATGAGTGAAGGTGAGATAGAAAGGAAATGAAAGTAAGAATGTGGGTAAAGGTAGGTTTGTATGATGGTTATTTTTGTAGGTAAAATTGGTCAAGTATCAGAGGAGTATGAAGTGGTATAGAATAAGGGAATTAGGAGTAGAAGAAAGAAGCAGGGGGCCTGGAGAGTGTGAAGAATTAAGGGAAGCATGTCAGTGCAAAGAGAGAATGATAGGTGTAGATTAGGAGAAGCGGGATGGATATGTAGAAGAGAGGGTTTAGAAAAAAATATAGTTTTTCTTAGAAGTATAAGAAAGATGAGGGGACTTTAATTGTTAAGGAGGTAGAGTGATGTATGTATGTATGTGCGATGGATGTAAGTAGGTTGAGTAATAGGAAAGAGCTTCTATTGGATAATAAAGCTGGGTGGGTGGGTGGGGAAAGGGAAGAATAAAGGTAGGTGTGTTGGGGCGGGTGGAAATTGGGGAAGGGTAGGAGAGCAGAGTGAGCCCACTGGGCGAACATAGCGGGAAGAGCCAGGTAGGTGTAAGAGGTCAACAGAGCAGCAAGCAACAATCAATTAGTGGGGCTCTGTAGTTAGGACTGAGTGTAGGCTAGAGGAGGCAAAATACAGAGATTTAGTCAGAATTAGAGGTTAAGGGCAGAGCTGTTGTTTCACCTTTCCAAAAAATGAGAAGCTTGAAAGTTTAGCTTAGGAATAAAAGTGGAACACCAAGCATGAAAGTGGGCGCTTCACTATAGTGAGAGTCTGCTGCCACCTAGTGGTGAAACAACAAAAATGTAGTACAGTCACAGTTGGAGACATGTTTTTCCAGTAATTGTTTGAAATCTTGTGACCTGTTGCAGTGAGTCCTGTAATGCTGAGGGTGAATGGCTGAAAAAATGGATATACAAGTATTATGATTGAAATGGCCATTTTTCAAATTATTCCCCTTTCTTTGAAGTATGTTAGTTGTGGAGTTAGTATATATAAGCTTGGGGTGGGGTGGGGGGCTTGCCATCATACAAACAACAGTGATGTTCAATATTCACCCTTCTGAATATTAATTTTCTGGTATGTTGGCACTCAGTATTATGAGTGCTGACATTTCAAAATGAAGCTGTTTTTCTCATAACCACATAACCAAAATCCCTCTTAAGGTGGATAAAAAAGTTGTTAGACTTTGGCATTTTCATAAACAAAGAGCTGACTTTTGATTATTTTGTATCAGTTACAATCAGGAAATTGTTTTTCCAGTGCTAAATTAATTATAAAAACTATATCCTCAGGATCTAGAGGCCTTAGTCTTCATATATTCTTCCCATATTAAACCAATAATTGAATATAATGCTCTGTTTAGTATGTATCTCACCAAATGCATATCCCAGCTTGAAAGACCCCACTGTTTACTAATTAGGAGATTCAGTGGGTAGGTGTTCATAGTTTTTATGGTAGACTAAAAAGTATTTCACATTTTTCTGTCTCTTAGAGACTCCTGTGTAGATGTCCTTGTTTTGTCTTTAGACTATGGAAGACCCTGGCAGATTCCATAAAGCTCCAAACGAAAGGTAAAATAAGCAAACCAAGCAAAAAAACAGAAGAGGAACCTTGTTGGCAGAAACCACGCAAAAGAAGTCCTTTAAAACCTTAACGCATTTATTAGAACAACCAACAGAGCGTTTTCGCCACGGAACACCGTGGCTTCTTCAGAGATAATAAAATGCAAACATAAAACACTCCGTTTATGTCAGGTAAACCAGGAAGTGACATCTTCCTGTTTCCTGAAAAACAGCAGCAAAGTTTTTAAAACGTGTAAACAACTTAAAAAGTTGTATAAAACAATTTTAAAAGTGCATACAAAACACCAAAAAGAAAACATGCTCAAGCATGGTACATATTATAAAAGACCAATGCAAATATCTTACAAATGTTTTATGTACGCAAACCTAAAAGACTGAAAACCAAACAAGGGAAAAAACTTCCCCTGCATAATATACATGGATATGCAGAACTACTAAACAGGCGCCTTCCAACCCTGACTTATAGCCAAATGACTAAGTTGTATATAGTCACAAGTAAACAAGTGACAATCAGGCTAAAAAACCTTACATGGACTCAAGTGGGTGTAAAAACCCTACCTCAGTGAGTCCATGATGTGTACATTAATCCTAATCAAGACAACCTATGTTTTAATAAATAAATAAAAAAGGGGGCAATTTTCTAAACAGCCCTTAAGGGGGACAAGGCTAAGTTTATCAATCAAATACAACAAGATCTACCTAAGGTAACTTTTCAATTTTCAATGATCCCAGCACTAACATAGGGCAAGAAATGATTCCTCTTATAAAGGACTTGAGCCTTACAAGAACATCTAGAGGGCTGGAATGCGACTTTTCCTTGAGTTTCATTACTACTTTTAGTATTAACTCTCAGGGTATTTTGGATATTATCCGGAAGAACTGGCACCTTATTTCTTCCAATGCTTTGCTGGTTGAAAAATTGGGTAGTGAGCCTAGATTTATATTTAGAAGGTCCAATAACCTTAAGGAACTACTACAAAGGGACGCACATCAGGGTACATTCCATAAAAGGAGAGGGATGTTTAGATGTGGGTTTTGTAAGTTTTGTAACAACGTCCGTATTGGTGAGACATTTCAGGTAAGGGACACAAAGTATGATATTAGGTTCACTCTTAATTGTGAGAGTAGATCAATTATTTACATTGCTATGTGCAATTGTTGCCAAGGGTTCTACATTGGGAAAACGGACAGGCGAGTCCGAGATAGAATGTATGAACACTTATATGCGATCAGGAACAGTAAAGATGACAACGCACTAGCAAAGCATATATCTCTGAACCCAGGTCACAGCTTCCAATTCATGGCCATTGACCACGTACCTTTAAAGGTTAGGGGTGGCCCTTTTTCACTAATTCTGGAAAACAGGGAGCTGGAATGGCAGTTGCGTTTAGACGCATTTAGTTATCCTGGCCTAAACAGTAACTGCAATATAGCCCCTGTTTTAAAATTGAAAAGTTACCTTAGGTAGATCTTGTTGTATTTGATTGATAAACTTAGCCTTGTCCCCCTTAAGGGCTGTTTAGAAAATTGCCCCCTTTTTTATTTATTTATTAAAACATAGGTTGTCTTGATTAGGATTAATGTACATATCATGGACTCACTGAGGTAGGGTTTTTACACCCACTTGAGTCCATGTAAGGTTTTTTAGCCTGATTGTCACTTGTTTACTTGTGACTATATACAACTTAGTCATTTGGCTATAAGTCAGGGTTGGAAGGCGCCTGTTTAGTAGTTCTGCATATCCATGTATATTATGCAGGGGAAGTTTTTTCCCTTGTTTGGCTTTCAGTCTTTTAGGTTTGCGTACATAAAACATTTGTAAGATATTTGCATTGGTCTTTTATAATATGTACCATGCTTGAGCATGTTTTCTTTTTGGTGTTTTGTATGCACTTTTAAAATTGTTTTATACAACTTTTTAAGTTGTTTACACGTTTTAAAAACTTTGCTGCCGTTTTTCAGGAAACAGGAAGATGTCACTTCCTGGTTTACCTGACATAAACGGAGTGTTTTATGTTTGCATTTTATTATCTCTGAAGAAGCCACGGTGTTCCGTGGCGAAAACGCTCTGTTGGTTGTTCTAATAAATGCGTTAAGGTTTTAAAGGACTTCTTTTGCGTGGTTTCTGCCAACAAGGTTCCTCTTCAGATTCCATAAAGCTCGCAGAAACTATTTGTAGACAGTGCAGCATGCCAAAGGAAGACTTCAGTATACCTGGTGTGGACGCGATTCCAGAAGCCATGCTGAAGGTGGACTGAGTACTTAAGTATTCAGCACAGGATAATTAGGGATTCCGTGCATACTGCTCTGATTCCAAAACACATCATGCACACACAACACAACTCAAGTATGACAAACAGCCATGCCGACTCCGTTTCTAAATTCCTCGGTGCATACTTTCTGGATGCCAAGGAATTCAAGCAAATACTATGGATTATGGGAAAATCTGTAGCAAAACATCAAGAAAAGTATATAAAGTTACAACCTGCTGTTAATATACTGCAACATGTTGCAGCGATACAAGCCATAAATAAGGCTGTGGCTGTGCATCCTAGAAAGCAGCCAGCTAGAGTCAGAGCAAAGCTGCAACAAAACCAGTTGTCAGGCTAGAAAATCATGTACAGATACAGTCTAGACAGACAACTGGTGCAAGCTGTCTGCAAAATGTGTACCCCAGTCATGTCTGTACAGACCCTGAAAGGAAACACCATCCCCTTGAAACCAAAGTGTGTATCATATTGGGTGTACTTGCATCTGGGACATTACAGAGACACATGGAGTTTTCTGTAGGATGATCACAGACAGCTGCAAGTCATATCCTGGAAAAATTGCTGGAAGCAATGTGCAGCAAGGTGGATAACTGCATACACTTTCTATCCACCCCTATGGAGCAGATAACTGTAATGTATCAGTTGTATAACATAGCAAACTTCCCACATTTACTCAGTGCAATGGATTGCACACACATACCTCCACATGTACTCTGTGCAATAGATTGCACACACATACTTATCAAGACACCAGTACATCCAAAAGCAGATGAATACATAAAAAGAAAGAGCTGGCCACCTATCAACTACCAAGTTGTGTGTGCAGCAGACAGTAGCATAACAAACATCATAGCAACAAACCCTGGAAATGTCCATGATGCTGCCATTTGGAGGGAAAGAAGATTCAAGGCTGCATTCCAGCAAGGTGAAATACCTGTGGGACTGCTGCTGGATAAGTAAAGGAACACAGCTAGGATGCAAGTTAGGGACACCTCTCACAACAATATCCATTATAACCAAAAGTGTTTTATTAAACACAGCAGGTGACTGTAGTTATCCAATTGAGCTGTGGCTAATGACCACATACTGTGAACCATCAAACCCTGCACAGAAGGCCTATAATAGAACACACGCAACAACCATAAATGCCTTAGAGCATATGTTTGGTGTATTGAAAGACAGGTTTAGATGTCTGAGCACATCCGGGGGTGCACTGCAGTACATACAGAAAAGGCAGCACCGATGATAACAGTGTGGGCCATGCTGCACAACATGCTAACGTACACTGTAATACATACAGAAAAGACAGCACCGATGATAACAGTGTGGGCCATGCTGGACAACATGCTACCAGAGCACATGGTGGTCTTCCAGATGCATGTGTGGGTGAACTACACAAAGAACCCAAATATCTGAAGAGGACATCCCACAGGTATCAGAGGAGGAGGAGCAGGAGGACATAGGGGAGAGAAATTAGAGGTGTAGGCAATGTAGGGTATGACTACAAGTGCAGATCCAAGTAACAGGGCATCATCTGACCCAAATATCTGAGTCAAGATAAGCCACATGTATGTGAGTACACAGACTGAACACTGATGTTCAGGTGTTGGACCACAACAGCAACACAGATTAATAACAAGTGCCTACTAGATGCACACACTGAGCATCACACATAACATAATCATAACATACTCCAACATGAACATACGCAAATGCGTCAAAACAGGGATCCTCAACTCAGGGAACAACTGGCACAGGTATGCATGCACACTCAGATTGTTGTATCATTTTGTGGTAAACAATAAGGGAAATACCAAAGACAAATATAGCTGGACCACACCAAAAACAGGCTTGAGTATAATTCTTTATTGCAGGTAAGTGCTTTCACAGAAGTGTCACTTTATCAGACCATAAAAACAAATTAAAACAATACCTGAAATAAAAGAAACCATTAAAACATTCAGTAATGCCACTGGTAGACACAAAAAGCAATTAGCCATGTGTAATTGATGTTCCTTGAGAATAGGTTTTAAAGAAACAGTGGTATTTAGACCAGGTGCTCTATGCACTGGCAAGGTAATAATCCATTTAATTTCAGCCTTCTCTATTCTATTATTAAAATCACCACCTCTAATGTTATCATGAACATTCTGCAAGACTAAAAAAAGAAAAAAAATGATCATGACCTATATAAATAATAGCACGTTTGGTGAGAGCATTAGAATCAGTCTTTTTACGTATATCACCTTGGTGTTCTCAAATATGCTCTCTAAGCTGCCTACTAGTTTTCCCAGCATAAAAATGAGAACACTCTTGAGATAGTGCTAAATAAATCACAGCTGAACGTCTACAATCTACATAAATTCAGGGTCCAAACAAGTATCTATTCACTGGATGAATAAAGTATTTCTGCTTGATGATGTACTTACAAGCTTTACAGTTGCAGCATGGAAAAGTTCCCAGTCTGTCAAAAGTTGGGCCATGCCCCTTGGCTCCACCCCCATAACAAAGGAGTCGACTTAAGGATACATGGCGAATTGCTTTTTGTGCCTACCAATGGCACTGTTGAATGTTTATTGGTTTATTTTATTTAAGGGATAGATTATAATATGTTTTATAGTCTGATGAAGTGGCACTTCCTCAAAAGTGCTTACCTGCAACAACGAATTATACTCAAGCCTGTTTATGATGTGGTCCAGCTATATTCATCTTTGTTGATTTTGTACTTGTTCCGGATCCATCTTTAGACCACTGAGGAGTCCCATTTTCTATTACTTTTTCAATAAGGGAGACACATCAGTGCTACATATACATACATATCTCTACAATATAGTAACATGGAAAAAAGAGAAATCATGCAGGACATAATGCTGAAATTTTAATTGCAGAAAACACATACCACAGTACAGTGGTACTGCAGTAATATGCACCAGCTATGTGTAGTACAATGTTGGCCACACTCTAACACAGTCTAAGGTGACATCGCTTATGTCTCAGACCACTGTTTGCTCTGCCCCAACCACATACAGTTACATCTTCCTCTGGTTTCTCCACAAATGAGAATGATGGGGGTACAACTGCATGTTGAGATGAAGGAGCATGACTGCAAGCTGAAAGCCTTGTGACTGGCAAGACCACAGCAGATGGACCAGCAGTGGAATTCTGTGCAGGGTGGACAACGGACAGTGATACTCGATGACCAATGGTGGTCCTGTGGACAGGTGGCCTGCCTCTCACAAGTTGCAATCTGCTGAGCACAGTAGTGGAATGCAGAATCCTGCTGGTAGTTCGCCACTACTGCATTACTGTAGAGGCCAAAGTTTCCACTGACCATGCTACAGCTAGCAGGCTCTCATTCTGAGGCACAGACCAGGGCAATGTGCCTACATCACATGACAGATATCATCAAAGACATATGGCTGATATATCTCACTGTAATGTTACAAACAATAATGACTTCACTTGTGGACTACTGTATGTGTGTTTCATGGAATCTATGTAAAATAAGTATATAATCTGTTTACATGACCAACATGCACGATACATGTGATGTATTAAAAAAAAACCTCTGGCAAAAATTCATGGGAAGATGGTGACATTGAACAGAGATAAATTTCAACTAGTGTATGGAAAAAACAGCATTACTGCTCACATCATTTATACCATTAACCAGGTGAACATACATAATGTGTGACATCAGCATTACTGCTCGCATCATTTATACCATTAACCAGGTGAACATACATAATGTGTGACATCAGCATTACTGCTGACATCATTTATACCATTAACCAGGTGAACATACATAATGTGTGACATCAGCATTACTGCTCACATCATTTATACCATTAACCAGGTGAACATACATAATGTGTGACATCAGCATTACTGCTCACATCATTTATACCATTAACCAGGTGAACATACATGATGTGTGACATCAGCATTACCGCTCGCATCATTTATAGCATTAACCAGGTGAACATACATAATGTGTGAAATCAACATTACAAATCACATCATTTATACCATTAACCAGGTGAACATACATAATGTGTGACATCAGCATTACTGCTCGCATCATTTATACCATTAACCAGGTGAACATACATAATGTGTCACATCAGCATTACTGCTCGCATCATTTATACCATTAACCAGGTGAACATACATAATGTGTGACATCAGCATTACTGCTCGCATCATTTATAGCATTAACCAGGTGAACATACATAATGTGTGACATCAGCATTACTGCTCACATCATTTATACCCTTAACCAGGTGAACATATATAATGTGTGACATCAGCATTACTGCTCACATCATTTATACCATTAACCAGGTGAACATACATAATGTGTGACATCAGCATTACTGCTTGCATCATTTATACCATTAACCAGGTGAACATACATAATGTGTGACATCAGCATTACTGCCTGCATCATTTATAGCATTAACCAGGTGAACATAGATAATGTGTGACATCAGCATTACTGCTCACATCATTTATACCATTAACCAGGTGAACATACATAATGTGTGACATCAGCATTACAGCTCACGTCATTTATACCATTAACCAGGTGAACATACATAATGTGTGACATCAGCATTACTGCTCGCATCATTTATACCATTAACCAGGTGAACATACATAATGTGTGACATAAGCATTACTGCTTGCATCATTTATACCATTAACCAGGTGAACATACATAATGTGTGACATCAGCATTACTGCTCACATCATTTATACCATTAACCAGGTGAACATACATAATGTGTGACATCAGCATTACTGCCTGCATCATTTATAGCATTAACCAGGTGAACATACATAATGTGTGACATCAGCATTAATGTTTGCATCATTTATACCATTAACTAGGCAACAAACATAATGTGTGACATCAGCATTACTGCTCAAATTATTTATACCATTAATCAGGTGAACATACATAATGTGTGACATAAGCATTTCAACTCGAATCATTAGTACCATTAACCAAGTGAGCATACATAATGTGTGACATCAGCATTACTGCTCACATCATTTATACCATTAACTAGGTAATATGCATAATGTGTGACATCAGAATTATTGCTGACATAATTTATACCATTAACCAGGTGAACATACATAATGTGTAACATCAGCATTACTGCTCACATCATTTATACCATTAACCAGGTGAACATACATAATGTGTGACATCAGCATTACTGTTCACATCATTTATACCATTAACCAGGTGAACATAAATAATGTGTGACATCAGCATTACTGCTGGCATCATTTATACCATTAACCAGGTAACATACATAATGTGTGACATCAGCATTACTGCTCACATCATTTATAGAATTAACCAGGTGACAGACATAATGTGTGGCATCAGCATTACTGCTCCCATAATCTATACCATTAACCAGGTGAACATATATAATGTGTGACATCAGCATTACTGCTCGCATCATTTATACTATTAATCAGGTAACATAAATAATGTGTGACATCAGCATTACTGCTGACATAATTTATACCATTACCTAGGTAATATGCATAATGTGTGACATCAGAATTACTGCTGACATCATTTATACCATTAACCAGGTGAACATACATAATGTGTGACATCAGCATTACTGCTCACATCATTTATACCATTAACCAGGTGAACATACATAATGTGTGACATCAGCATTACTGTTCACATCATTTATACCATTAACCAGGTGAACATAAATAATGTGTGACATCAGCATTACTGCTCGCATCATTTATACCATTAACCAGGTGACATACATAATGTGTGACATCAGCATTACTGCTCACATCATTTATACAATTAACCAGGTGACAGGCATAATGTGTGACATCAGCATTACTGCTCCCATAATTTATATCATTAACCAGGTGAACAGATATAATGTGTGACATCAGCATTACTGCTCGCATCATTTATACCATTAACCAGGTAACATAAATAATGTGTGACATCAGCATTACTGCTGACATCATTTATACCATTAACCAGATGAACATACATAATGTGTGACATCAGCATTACTGCTCGCATCATTTATACCATTAATCAGGTGAGCATACATAATGTGTGACATCAGCATTACTGCTCGCATCATTTATACCATTAATCAGGTGAGCATACAAAATGTGTGACATCAGCATTACCGCTCAAATAATTTATACCATTAACTAGGTAACATACATAATGTGTGACATCAGCATTACTGCTGACATCATTTATACCATTAACCAGGTGAACATACATAATGTGTGACATCAGCATTATTACTCACATCATTTGTACCATTAACCAGGTGAACATACATAATGTGTGACATCAGCATTACTGCTCACATCATTTATACCATTAACCAGGTAACATACATAATGTGTGACATCAACATTACTGCTCACATCATTTATACCATTAACCAGGTGAACATACATAATGTGTGACATCAGCATTACTGCTCGCATCATTTATACCATTAACCAGGTGAACATATATAATGTGTGACATCAGCATTACTGCTCACATCATTTATACCATTAACCAGGTGAACATAAATAATGTGTGACATCAGCATTACTGCTCACATCATTTATACCATTAACCAGGTGAACATACATAATGTGTGACATCAGCATTATTGCTCGCATCATTTATACCATTAACTAGGTGAACATATATAATGTGTGACATCAGCATTACTGCTCACATCATTTATACCATTAGCCAGGTGAACATACATAATGTGTGACATCAGCATTATTGCTCGCATCATTTATACCATTAACCAGGTGAACATACATAATGTGTGACATCAGCATTACTGCTTGCATCATTTATACCATTAACCAGGTGAACATACATAATGTGTGAAATCAGCATTACTGCTCGCATCATTTATAGCATTAACCAGGTGAACATACATAATGTGTGACATCAGCATTACTGCTCACATCATTTATACCATTAACCAGGTGAACATACATAATGTGTGACATCAGCATTACTGCTCATATCATTTATACCATTAACCAGGTGAACATACATAATGTGTGACATCAGCATTACTGCTCGGATCATTTATACCATTAACCAGGTGAACATACATAATGTGTGACATCAGCATTACTGCTCACATCATTTATACCATTAACCAGGTGAACATGCATAATGTGTGACATCAGCATTACAGTTCGAATCATTTATACCATTATCCAGGTGAGCATACATAATGTGTGACATCAGCATTACTGCTGATATAATTTATACCATTAACCAGGTGAACATACATAATGTGTGGCATCAGCATTACTGCTGACATCATTTATACTATTAACAACATGAACATACATAATGTGTGACATCAGCATTACTGCTGATATAATTTATACCATTAACCAGGTGAACATACATAATGTGTGGCATCAGCATTACTGCTGACATCATTTATACTATTAACAACATGAACATACATAATGTGTGACATCAGTATTACTGCTCGCATCATTTATACCATTAATCAGGTGAGCATACATAATGTGTGACATCAGCATTACTGCTCAAATCATTTATACCATTAAGCAGGTGAACATACATAATGTGTGACATCAGCATTACTGCTCACATCATTTATACCACTACCTAGGTGAACATACATAATGTGCGACATCAGCATTACTGCTCACATCATTTATACCTTTAACCAGGTGAACATACATAATGTGTGACATCAGCATTACTGCTCGCATCATTTATACCATTAACCAGATGAACATAAATAATGTGTGACAGCATTACTGCTCACATCATTTATACCATTAACCAGGTGAACATACATAATGTGTGACATCAGCATTACTGCTCACATCATTTATTCCATTAACCAGGTGAACATACATAATGTGTGACATCAGCATTACTGCTCAAATAATGTGACATACACATACCAGATTAGCAGCAAGGACAGCTATGAAACATTCATAATACAATATCACTGACAGACTCCTGCTGTGGAGAGGTTGTGGGTGGTACTGTGGATCCTACAATGGGAAAATAAAAGAAAAACAGCACAGTTGTGTATTTAACAAGACTTCAAACAGCACACCAGCAACCCAAGGATACACCACGATCCACAATTTTCTTTAAAACAGGTTTATTGATCCAACCATAAAAAAACTTAACACAATTTGTTAAGCGCTTTCGTGTAATCCATACACTTCATCAGAACAATTAAAAATGCCATATGCAAAGCTTTAAATAGTGAAAAAACCGCCAAAACCATCAAACAGATTGACTACATTAGATCTAATCATACTACCATTTAAAGCTATAGTAACACTTGCAATTCAATCTCAAACAGTTTTGAATGCAGTACACAGTACAGAAAACCACACAATAGCACTAAATGTATCTGCGTGTTATATTACAAACTTTGTAATATATTGTAAAAATACTCTTGCATTAGTGTTTAAAATTTAAAATAAACCTTCAACGTTAAAAATTATTGAATACCCCTGCACATATAATCTTGTGCTTCTAATCACCCATGGTTACCAAGAACCTATCTCAAAAGTGGCTTAGTGGGAATCACTTCGTTTAAACCTGGATGGCATGAAGCATTGAGCTTCAACTGCCATCTGATTTCCTTTTCACCCACTAACCCTTTAATATCACCCCCTCTTGGGTTACCTTGAACCATGTCTAAAATCGCAAATTTGAATTTTTCACAATTCTTGTTGTTCATAATATGACGGGACAAGGCGTTGTTCACGTCCTGTTTTTTTATGCAGTATAAATGATCATAAATCCTATTTTAAACTGCCTGTCGGTTTTACCGACATAAAACACGGACATGAACAACACATGGCAAGGTACACCAAATGCCGGGACTGACAGTTCCCATTCACAAACCACACTTTATTTTTATTAATGTTCATAAGAGTGCAACAGTTCCCTTCATATATATAAGCACATTGTGTGCAACAACCACATTTTTTAGTCCCTTTGTTCATTTTGTATTTGTTGTGGTTTTGCCAACCCACTTTGGACTCAATAATGTTCTTCATATTGAACCCAGTCTTGTAAACAAAAGATGGCCTCTCAGAAATGAATGGCCGAATCTCCTCATCACTACTAAGAATATTCCAGTTTTTGTGAAGAATATCCTTAACCTTGTTCACATGCTTGCCATATTTCAAAATAAATGATTTGGACAAATTCCCACCATTTGTAGGTGGTGAGCTTACTACGTTACTATCCCCGTTGGGATAAACGCCCAAAGAGGATGTAGTTGTCCCTATCCCCAAGAGTGGCATATATTTTTTACCCCATTCACTTGCCACATATTGGGTTATGTCCTTAATCATGTATCTGGGATAACCTTTGTCCTCAAACATCTTCCCAATAAATTCCAATTCTTGTTTCATTTTGTTTTCCGTAGACGTCATTCTTGCAGCCCGTATACACTGACCCTTCAAAATACTACGTTTCTGTGTATACGGGTGCATGCTACTGAAATCAAGATAGCCATTGCTAAAGGTGTCTTTTCTGTATATATGAGACTGAAAGGACAAACCATCGCTGTATATGAAAACATCCAAATAATTAATACCGGTGTTATTAAATTGATGCACAAATTCCAAAAAAGGAGTAGTATTATTGATGTAATCAATAAAATTTTTAAGCTGAATGGTGTCCCCCTTCCACAGAATAAACAAATCGTCCAAATACCGGACGTAACAAGAAATCTGACTCATCCAACTAGTATTAAAAATACATTCTTCTTCCCAGTCCAAAAGAACCAGATTGGCGTATATGGGGGCACAAGCTGCCCCCATAGCAACACCAGAAATCTGCTTGTAATATTCACCTTCATAATATATGAAGTTGTTCTCGAGGACCAATTCCATTAAGGACGTTGTAAGTTGAATTTTGTCCCAATCAAAACCACTATGTTTCCTTAAACTGTTAACAAATCTATTTATTCCATCCTCCTTGGGAATACAGGTGAATAGGTCTTTAATGTCAATTGTGACAAAAGTCAGATCCGGACCCCACAATTCTTTGGTAAAAATCCCGAGAAATTCCCAGGAATCTCTCATAATATGCTTAGTGTTAGTAATGATGTGTTTCAACCAACTATCAATCACCCTCCCAGTGGGAAACGTCTTGCTGTGACTACCGGCAATGATGGGTCTAAATGGGGGATGAATCACGTCCTTGTGGACTTTAGGTATCCCGAATATTGTGGCAAGAACAGGAAAATCAACTTTTAAAAACTTATAAAGATCTTCATCAATCCTTTGGTCCAGCAAAAACTCTTCCAGGTAGGAATCAATTCTGCTGTGTGCAATATTGATTTGATTGAGACTGTAGGCTTCATAATGTGCCGTATTGTTTAATATGTCGAACATTTTGTCGACATATGCACTCTGATCGTACAACACAATGCCGCCACCTTTGTCGGCCGACATTATCCTGATGTCATGTTTACAAAGGGTATCAATAACATCCCACACCTTATTGTTCATGACGCCATTAACTGAATAATGTCTCATCTGATTGTACAGATCATAAAGATTGTTATTAACTACTTTCTCAAAGGAAACCAGAGTCTTATGCATAGGTGGCGTAAAGGTACTACGCTTTCTAAGCTGGTTACCAGTTAGGGGTTGTGAAGCGTTGTCATGAAAGAATATTCCTAAATTAAGTTTCCTAAGAAAAATTTTTAATTCAACCAGTGTATCAACAATATCAAATGAAGCACTGGGTGTATATTTCATACCCTTCGAGAAAATAGAAAAAAATTCATTTTTAATAGGGTAGGTAGTATAATTATAAATCTTCATATCACCTTGAATGTTCACAATATTGTTCACACCAGCTTCACTCAGATTCATCACATGATCAGGCAATAAAGCACTGTTGACTATTCCCTGTGATAATTCCGGTGTTTCGTAAACCCCTCCCTGTGTCCTGACTCTTCCCTTCTGTTCCACCATCTCCCTTCCTGAACTAAAAAATCTTTGCTTTCTTTGACTTGATTATTGTCCCCCTTGTGGACAAACTGCGAATAATTACTGTTATTCCTAGTCCACTTGTATGCTGAACCATTTTCATACTGCTTTAAATCCCTAAGGAATTTCTTGCTTTTTCTATCAAAGCTTTTTTTGCTGTTACTTTCAGCATATTCAAACTGCTTATAATACAATTTTTCCCACTGAGGGAACACTAAATCTCTAGTTACGGCCTGGCTGATCTCGTCAGCTTCGGCCATTAAATTACTAAGTTTACAATCATTACAAGATACCACAAATTCCATAAATTGTCTTCCAAAGTTGTTGAACATATCTTCACATTTTTTTGTATTCTCAGTATTCAAATCTATCCCAATGGGAACCTTGAAAAATCGAAGGCCCATGGGAACAATATTGCACTCTAAACATTTCCGCAAGTACAAATTGTCTATCTGTAAGTTTTTTATTTTATTAAGCTTGTTCCCAAGCCCAAAAATCATATCCTTCAAGGTAGAAGAGCCCCTCTCGGTACCATCGTGTTCGTTATACACTTTTTCAACATGACCAAATTCAAACGGGACTTGTAAAAATTTGTCCAAATTGGTTTTAAACTGAGAACTGTTGCCGTCATTAAAAATAGGCAACTCATTAACAACAGTACCCTTAACATGGTCCAATCTCCCGGTCTGCTGCATCTCCTTGACGGAGTAAGTTCTTTTCGGCGGAACTCGCTTAGGCTTAGCCCCCGAAATAAGGTATATTTCATCCGTTTTATTGAAAGAACCACCAGTGAGATCAAAAAAGCCCTTGTTGCTGTCTTTGCCCGTTTGGGGAACAGAATCCGGGGACGCCACCAACACTTGTCCATTAGGTATTCCATCTGAACTCTCAGTACCTGTAAGCAATGGTAAAGAGGACTGTAACATTTCTGAGAGGCCATCTTTTGTTTACAAGACTGGGTTCAATATGAAGAACATTATTGAGTCCAAAGTGGGTTGGCAAAACCACAACAAATACAAAATGAACAAAGGGACTAAAAAATGTGGTTGTTGCACACAATGTGCTTATATATATGAAGGGAACTGTTGCACTCTTATGAACATTAATAAAAATAAAGTGTGGTTTGTGAATGGGAACTGTCAGTCCCGGCATTTGGTGTACCTTGCCATGTGTTGTTCATGTCTGTGTTTTTATGTCGGTAAAACCGACAGGCAGTTTAAAAATAGGATTTATGATCATTTATACTGCATAAAAAAACAGGACGTGAACAACGCCTTGTCCCGTCATATTATGAACAACAAGAATTGTGAAAAATTCAAATTTGCGATTTTAGACATGGTTCAAGGTAACCCAAGAGGGGGTGATATTAAAGGGTTAGTGGGTGAAAAGGAAATCAGATGGCAGTTGAAGCTCAATGCTTCATGCCATCCAGGTTTAAACGAAGTGATTCCCACTAAGCCACTTTTGAGATAGGTTCTTGGTAACCATGGGTGATTAGAAGCACAAGATTATATGTGCAGGGTATTCAATAATTTTAACGTTGAAGGTTTATTTTAAATTTTAAACACTAATGCAAGAGTATTTTTACAATATATTACAAAGTTTGTAATATAACACGCAGATGCATTTAGTGCTATTGTGTGGTTTTCTGTACTGTGTACTGCATTCAAAACTGTTTGAGATTGAATTGCAAGTGTTACTATAGCTTTAAATGGTAGTATGATTAGATCTAATGTAGTCAATCTGTTTGATGGTTTTGGCGTTTTTTTCACTATTTAAAGCTTTGCATATGGCATTTTTAATTGTTCTGATGAAGTGTATGGATTACACGAAAGCGCTTAACAAATCGTGTTAAGTTTTTTTATGGTTGGATCAATAAACCTGTTTTAAAGAAAATTGTGGATCGTGGTGTATCCTTGGGTTGCTGGTGTGCTGTTTGGAACTTTTGTTGTACCCGTGGATACATTTTTCAATTTATTTAACAAGACTAATACTGAGAGCATCACATACAACACAGTAATGTGGGCTGCAAATACTCACATGATGGGCGTTGCAACTGTACAACAGATGGGCCTGTATTGGTAGATATTGGCAAAGTGTCAGGTATGACATGTGCTACACAATGATGACAATGATGACAGTTTTTCTGTAACACGCCTGGTCTGACTGCATTTGAAAATGCATGGCTTGGGGCCCCAGTGTATGTGCATGTAGTGTACAATGGTAGGGAAGCAACAATATAACAGTAAAAATGCATGGCTTGCGGCCCCAGTGTATGTGCATGTAGTGTAGAATGGTAGGGAAGCAACAATATAACAGTACAAATGCATGGCTTGGGACCCCAGCGTATGTGCATGTAGTGTACAATGGTAGTGAAGCAACATTATTACAGTAAAAATGCATGGCTTGAGGCCCCAGTGTATGCGCATGTAGTTTACAATGGTAGGGAAACAACAATATAACAGTAAAAATGCATGGCTTGGGGCCCCAGTGTATGTGCATGTAGTGTACAATGGTAGGGAAGCAACAATATAACAGTAAAAATGCATGGCTTGGGGCCCCAGTGTATGTGCATGTAGTGTACAATGGTAGGGAAGCAACAATATAACAGTAAAAATGCATGGCTTGGGGCCCCAGTGTATGTGCGTATAGTGTACAATGGTAGGGAAACAACAATATAACAGTAAAAATACATGGCTTGGGCCCCAGTGTATGTGCATGCAGTGTACAATGGTAGGGAAGCAACAATATAACAGTAAAAATGCATGGCTTTAGGCCCCAGTGTATGCGCATGTAGTGTACAATGGTAGTGAAGCAACAATATAACAGTAAAAATGCATGGCTTGAGGCCCCAGTGTATGTGCATGTAGTGTACAATGGTAGTGAAGCAACAATATAACAGTAAAAATGCATGGCTTGGGGCCCCAGTGTATGTGCATGTAGTGTACGATGGTAGGGAAGCAACAATATAACAGTAAAAATGCATGGCTTGGGGCCCCAGTGTATGCGCATGTAGTGTACAATGATAGGGAAACAACAATATAACAGTAAAAATGCATGGCTTGGGGCCCCAGTGTATGCGCATGTAGTGTACAATGGTAGGGAAGCAACAGTATAACAGTAAAAATGCATGGCTTGGGGCCCCAGTGTATGTGCATTGAGTTGATGTCAGGGATATGTCAACAATTCACATAAAAGCATCGGCATTATGAGCTATTCAAGGTGGAACAAAATAACAGAATTGATTCCTACCTGGAAGAGTTTTTGCTGGACCAAAGGATTGATGAAGATCTTTATAAGTTTTAAAAGTTGATTTTCCTGTTCTTGCCACAATATTCGGGATACCTAAAGTCCACAAGGACGTGATTCATCCCCCATTTAGACCCATCATTGCCGGTAGTCACAGCAAGACGTTTCCCATTGGGAGGGTGATTGATAGTTGGTTGAAACACATCATTACTAACACTAAGCATATTATGAGAGATTCCTGGGAATTTCTCGGGATTTTTACCAAAGAATTGTAGGGTCCGGATCTGACTTTTGTCACAATTGACATTAAAGACCTATTCACCTGTATTCCCAAGGAGGATGGAATAAATAGATTTGTTAACAGTCTATGGAAACATAGTGGTTTTGACTGGGACAAAATTCAACTTACAACGTCCTTAATGGAATTGGTCCTCGAGAACAACTTCATATATTATGAAGGTGAATATTACAAGCAGATTTCTGGTGTTGCTATGGGGGCAGCTTGTGCCCCCATATACGCCAATCTGGTTCTTTTGGACTGGGAAGAAGAATGTATTTTTAATACTAGTTGGATGAGTCAGATTTCTTGTTACGTCCGGTATTTGGACGATTTGTTTATTCTGTGGAAGGGGGACACCATTCAGCTTAAAAATTTTATTGATTACATCAATAATACTACTCCTTTTTTGGAATTTGTGCATCAATTTAATAACACCGGTATTAATTATTTGGATGTTTTCATATACAGCGATGGTTTGTCCTTTCAGTCTCATATATACAGAAAAGACACCTTTAGCAATGGCTATCTTGATTTCAGTAGCATGCACCCGTATACACAGAAACGTAGTATTTTGAAGGGTCAGTGTATACGGGCTGCAAGAATGACGTCTACGGAAAACAAAATGAAACAAGAATTGGAATTTATTGGGAAGATGTTTGAGGACAAAGGTTATCCCAGATACATGATTAAGGACATAACCCAATATGTGGCAAGTGAATGGGGTAAAAAATATATGCCACTCTTGGGGATAGGGACAACTACATCCTCTTTGCTTATCCCAACGGGGATAGTAACGTAGTAAGCTCACCACCTACAAATGGTGGGAATTTGTCCAAATCATTTATTTTGAAATATGGCAAGCATGTGAACAAGGTTAAGGATATTCTTCACAAAAACTGGAATATTCTTAGTAGTGATGAGGAGATTCGGCCATTCATTTCTGAGAGGCCATCTTTTGTTTACAAGACTGGGTTCAATATGAAGAACATTATTGAGTCCAAAGTGGGTTGGCAAAACCACAACAAATACAAAATGAACAAAGGGACTAAAAAATGTGGTTGTTGTACACAATGTGCTTATATATATGAAGGGAACTGTTGCACTCTTATGAACATTAATAAAAATAAAGTGTGGTTTGTGAATGGGAACTGTCAGTCCCGGCATTTGGTGTACCTTGCCATGTGTTGTTCATGTCCGTGTTTTTATGTCGGTAAAACCGACAGGCAGTTTAAAAATAGGATTTATGATAATTTATACTGCATAAAAAAACAGGACGTGAACAACGCCTTGTCCCGTCATATTATGAACAACAAGAATTGTGAAAAATTCAAATTTGCGATTTTAGACATGGTTCAAGGTAACCCAAGAGGGGGTGATATTAAAGGGTTAGTGGGTGAAAAGGAAATCAGATGGCAGTTGAAGCTCAATGCTTCATGCCATCCAGGTTTAAACGAAGTGATTCCCACTAAGCCACTTTTGAGATAGGTTCTTGGTAACCATGGGTTATTAGAAGCACAAGATTATATGTGCAGGGGTATTCAATAATTTTTAACGTTGAAGGTTTATTTTAAATTTTAAACACTAATGCAAGAGTATTTTTACAATATATTACAAAGTTTGTAATATAACACGCAGATGCATTTAGTGCTATTGTGTGGTTTTCTGTACTGTGTACTGCATTCAAAACTGTTTGAGATTGAATTGCAAGTGTTACTATAGCTTTAAATGGTAGTATGATTAGATCTAATGTAGTCAATCTGTTTGATGGTTTTGGCGGTTTTTTCACTATTTAAAGCTTTGCATATGGCATTTTTAATTGTTCTGATGAAGTGTATGGATTACACGAAAGCGCTTAACAAATCGTGTTAAGTTTTTTTATGGTTGGATCAATAAACCTGTTTTAAAGAAAATTGTGGATCGTGGTGTATCCTTGGGTTGCTGGTGTGCTGTTTGGAACTTTTGTTGTACCCGTGGATACATTTTTCAATTTGTTGTTTGTTACACCATGGATTCCACTAACGATGGTTCTATAACTTTCTCCCCTGTCCGGAGGGACGAAATGGACAAAGTTCATTCGGAACTGGCTATTCTTAAGGGAGAAATCACTAGACTCATTGAATTGTTATCTCCGCCCAACAGATTGACAAGTTCAGCGACCAATCGGGTCCAACAGGAAGCGGCATCTCCGTTACAGTCCTCTTTACCATTGCTTACAGGTACTGAGAGTTCAGATGGAATACCTAATGGACAAGTGTTGGTGGCGTCCCCGGATTCTGTTCCCCAAATGGGCAAAGACAACAACAAGGGCTTTTTTGATCTCACTGGTGGTTCTTTCAATAAAACGGATGAAATATACCTTATTTCGGGGGCTAAGCCTAAGCGAGTTCCGCCGAAAAGAACTTACTCCGTCAAAGAGATGCAGCAGACCGGGAGATTGGACCATGTTAAAGGTACTGTTGTTAATGAGTTGCCTATTTTTAATGACGGCAACAGTTCTCAGTTTAAAACCAATTTGGACAAATTTTTACAAGTCCCGTTTGAATTTGGTCATGTTGAAAAAGTGTATAACGAACACGATGGTACCGAGAGGGGCTCTTCTACCTTGAAGGATATGATTTTTGGGCTTGGGAACAAGCTTAATAAAATAAAAAACTTACAGATAGACAATTTGTACTTGCGGAAATGTTTAGAGTGCAATATTGTTCCCATGGGCCTTCGATTTTTCAAGGTTCCCATTGGGATAGATTTGAATACTGAGAATACAAAAAAATGTGAAGATATGTTCAACAACTTTGGAAGACAATTTATGGAATTTGTGGTATCTTGTAATGATTGTAAACTTAGTAATTTAATGGCCGAAGCTGACGAGATCAGCCAGGCCGTAACTAGAGATTTAGTGTTCCCTCAGTGGGAAAAATTGTATTATAAGCAGTTTGAATATGCTGAAAGTAACAGCAAAAAAAGCTTTGATAGAAAAAGCAAGAAATTCCTTAGGGATTTAAAGCAGTATGAAAATGGTTCAGCATACAAGTGGACTAGGAATAACAGTAATTATTCGCAGTTTGTCCACAAGGGGGACAATAATCAAGTCAAAGAAAGCAAAGATTTTTTAGTTCAGGAAGGGAGATGGTGGAACAGAAGGGAAGAGTCAGGACACAGGGAGGGGTTTACGAAACACCGGAATTATCACAGGAATAGTCAACAGTGCTTTATTGCCTGATCATGTGATGAATCTGAGTGAAGCTGGTGTGAACAATATTGTGAACATTCAAGGTGATATGAAGATTTATAATTATACTACCTACCCTATTAAAAATGAATTTTTTTCTATTTTCTCGAAGGGTATGAAATATACACCCAGTGCTTCATTTGATATTGTTGATACACTGGTTGAATTAAAAATTTTTCTTAGGAAACTTAATTTAGGAATATTCTTTCATGACAACGCTTCACAACCCCTAACTGGTAACCAGCTTAGAAAGCGTAGTACCTTTACGCCACCTATGCATAAGACTCTGGTTTCCTTTGAGAAAGTAGTTAATAACAATCTTTATGATCTGTACAATCAGATGAGACATTATTCAGTTAATGGCGTCATGAACAATAAGGTGTGGGATGTTATTGATACCCTTTGTAAACATGACATCAGGATAATGTCGGCCGACAAAGGTGGCGGCATTGTGTTGTACGATCAGAGTGCATATGTCGACAAAACGTTCGACATATTAAACAATACGGCACATTATGAAGCCTACAGTCTCAATCAAATCAATATTGCACACAGCAGAATTGATTCCTACCTGGAAGAGTTTTTGCTGGACCAAAGGATTGATGAAGATCTTTATAAGTTTTTAAAAGTTGATTTTCCTGTTCTTGCCACAATATTCGGGATACCTAAAGTCCACAAGGACGTGATTCATCCCCCATTTAGACCCATCATTGCCGGTAGTCACAGCAAGACGTTTCCCATTGGGAGGGTGATTGATAGTTGGTTGAAACACATCATTACTAACACTAAGCATATTATGAGAGATTCCTGGGAATTTCTCGGGATTTTTACCAAAGAATTGTGGGGTCCGGATCTGACCTTTGTCACAATCGACATTAAAGATCTATTCACCTGCATTCCCAAGGAGGATGGAATAAACAGATTTGTTAACAGTCTAAGGAAACATAGTGGTTTTGACTGGGATAAAATTCAACTTACAACGTCCTTAATGGAATTGGTCCTCGAGAACAACTTCATATATTATGAAGGTGAATATTACAAGCAGATTTCTGGTGTTGCTATGGGGGCAGTTTGTGCCCCCATATACGCCAATCTGGTTCTTTTGGACTGGGAAGAAGAATGTATTTTTAATACTAGCTGGATGAGTCAGATTTCTTGTTACGTCCGTTATTTGGACGATTTGTTTATTCTGTGGAAGGGGGACACCATTCAGCTTAAAAATTTTATTGATTACATCAATAATACTACTCCTTTTTTGGAATTTGTGCATCAATTTAATAAAACCGGTATTAATTATTTGGATGTTTTCATATACAGCGATGGTTTGTCCTTTCAGTCTCATATATACAGAAAAGACACCATTAGCAATGGCTATCTTGATTTCAGTAGCATGCACCCGTATACACAGAAACGTAGTATTTTGAAGGGTCAGTGTATACGGGCTGCAAGAATGACGTCTACGGAAAACAAAATGAAACAAGAATTGGAATTTATTGGGAAGATGTTTGAGGACAAAGGTTATCCCAGATACATGATTAAGGACATAACCCAATATGTGGCAAGTGAATGGGGTAAAAAATATATGCCACTCTTGGGGATAGGGACAACTACATCCTCTTTGGGCGTTTATCCCAACGGGGATAGTAATGTAGTAAGCTCACCACCTACAAATGGGAATTTGTCCAAATCATTTATTTTGAAATATGGCAAGCATGTGAACAAGGTTAAGGATATTCTTCACAAAAACTGGAATATTCTTAGTAGTGATGAGGAGATTCGGCCATTCATTTCTGAGAGGCCATCTTTTGTTTACAAGACTGGGTTCAATATGAAGAACATTATTGAGTCCAAAGTGGGTTGGCAAAACCACAACAAATACAAAATGAACAAAGGGACTAAAAAATGTGGTTGTTGCACACAATGTGCTTATATATATGAAGGGAACTGTTGCACTCTTATGAACATTAATAAAAATAAAGTGTGGTTTGTGAATGGGAACTGTCAGTCCCGGCATTTGGTGTACCTTGCCATGTGTTGTTCATGTCCGTGTTTTTATGTCGGTAAAACCGACAGGCAGTTTAAAAATAGGATTTATGATCATTTATACTGCATAAAAAAACAGGACGTGAACAACGCCTTGTCCCGTCATATTATGAACAACAAGAATTGTGAAAAATTCAAATTTGCGATTTTAGACATGGTTCAAGGTAACCCAAGAGGGGGTGATATTAAAGGGTTAGTGGGTGAAAAGGAAATCAGATGGCAGTTGAAGCTCAATGCTTCATGCCATCCAGGTTTAAACGAAGTGATTCCCACTAAGCCACTTTTGAGATAGGTTCTTGGTAACCATGGGTGATTAGAAGCACAAGATTATATGTGCAGGGGTATTCAATAATTTTTAACGTTGAAGGTTTATTTTAAATTTTAAACACTAATGCAAGAGTATTTTTACAATATATTACAAAGTTTGTAATATAACACGCAGATGCATTTAGTGCTATTGTGTGGTTTTCTGTACTGTGTACTGCATTCAAAACTGTTTGAGATTGAATTGCAAGTGTTACTATAGCTTTAAATGGTAGTATGATTAGATCTAATGTAGTCAATCTGTTTGATGGTTTTGGCGTTTTTTTCACTATTTAAAGCTTTGCATATGGCATTTTTAATTGTTCTGATGAAGTGTATGGATTACACGAAAGCGCTTAACAAATCGTGTTAAGTTTTTTACGGTTGGTACAATAAACCTGTTTCAAAGCAAATTGTGGATCGTGGTGTATCCTTGGGTTGCTGGTGTGCTGTTTGGAACTTTGTTGTACCCGTGGATATTTTTTCAATTTATTTAACAAGACTAATACTGAGAGCATCACATACAACACAGTAATGTGGGCTGCAAATACTCACATGATGGGCGTTGCAACTGTACAACAGATGGGCCTGTATTGGTAGATATTGGCAAAGTGTCAGGTATGACATGTGCTACACAATGATGACAATGATGACAGTTTTTCTGTAACACGCCTGGTCTGACTGCATTTGAAAATGCATGGCTTGGGGCCCCAGTGTATGTGCATGTAGTGTACAATGGTAGGGAAGCAACAATATAACAGTAAAAATGCATGGCTTGCGGCCCCAGTGTATGTGCATGTAGTGTAGAATGGTAGGGAAGCAACAATATAACAGTACAAATGCATGGCTTGGGACCCCAGCGTATGTGCATGTAGTGTACAATGGTAGTGAAGCAACATTATTACAGTAAAAATGCATGGCTTGAGGCCCCAGTGTATGCGCATGTAGTTTACAATGGTAGGGAAACAACAATATAACAGTAAAAATGCATGGCTTGGGGCCCCAGTGTATGTGCATGTAGTGTACAATGGTAGGGAAGCAACAATATAACAGTAAAAATGCATGGCTTGGGGCCCCAGTGTATGTGCATGTAGTGTACAATGGTAGGGAAGCAACAATATAACAGTAAAAATGCATGGCTTGGGGCCCCAGTGTATGTGCGTATAGTGTACAATGGTAGGGAAACAACAATATAACAGTAAAAATACATGGCTTGGGCCCCAGTGTATGTGCATGCAGTGTACAATGGTAGGGAAGCAACAATATAACAGTAAAAATGCATGGCTTTAGGCCCCAGTGTATGCGCATGTAGTGTACAATGGTAGTGAAGCAACAATATAACAGTAAAAATGCATGGCTTGAGGCCCCAGTGTATGTGCATGTAGTGTACAATGGTAGTGAAGCAACAATATAACAGTAAAAATGCATGGCTTGGGGCCCCAGTGTATGTGCATGTAGTGTACGATGGTAGGGAAGCAACAATATAACAGTAAAAATGCATGGCTTGGGGCCCCAGTGTATGCGCATGTAGTGTACAATGATAGGGAAACAACAATATAACAGTAAAAATGCATGGCTTGGGGCCCCAGTGTATGCGCATGTAGTGTACAATGGTAGGGAAGCAACAGTATAACAGTAAAAATGCATGGCTTGGGGCCCCAGTGTATGTGCATGTAGTGTACAATGGTAGGGAAGCAACAATATAACAGTAAAAATGCATGGCTTGGGGCCCCAGTGTATGTGCATGTAGTGTACAATGGTAGGGAAGCAACAATATAACAGTAAAAATGCATGGCTTGGGGCCCCAGTGTATGTGCATGTAGTGTACAATGGTAGGGAAGCAACAATATAACAGTACAAATGGTGTAGTGTACAATGGTAGGGAAGCAACAATATAACAGTACAAATGCATGGCTTGGGGCCCCAGTGTATGCGCATGTAGTGTACAATGGTAGGGAAGCAACAATATAACAGTAGACAGCAGTGCCATGAATTACAAGGTAGTATTCACAGGAACAATATAGATACTCTCACCTCCCAATTCCTGGTTTAGACCCAAAGTAGATGGACCTGTGAATATGAATGCAAGCAGCATTACAAATGTTGTTTGGACTCCTCCGTCTGTAACTCAGTTGGATCAATGCATGTCATCAGACTTACGTTTATCATCCTCGCCGTGTATGGTTGTGTATGCATGGCTCAACTCTGCTGCTGTAAATCAAGAACAGCAATTCATGAATATGCAAGCTACAGCAATATGCACTGATTGTCTGAATACACAGCCTTGTAATGGAAATAAAGACATACATGAATATGCAAGCTACAGCAATATGCACCGATTGTCTGAATACACAGCCTTGTAATGGAAATAAAGACATACATGAATATGCATGCTACAGCAATATGCACCGATTGTCTGAATACACAGCCTTGTAATGGAAATAAAGACATACATGAATATGCAAGCTACAGCAATATGCACCGATTGTCTGAATACACAGCCTTGTAATGGAAATAAAGACATATATGAATATGCATGCTACAGCAATAAGCACCAATTGTCTGAATGCACAGCCTTGTAATGGAAATAAAGACATACATGAATATGCATGCTACAGCAATATGTACCGATTGTCTGAATACACAGCCTTGTAATGGAAATAAAGACATACATGCTTGTCCTGGAATGCCAGCTTAGATCCCACCACCAGGGATGTGCCACTGCCCTCTTGCTATATGTAGTGAGGCCAGAAATATTGTGATGTCATCAGGGGATCAGTGGTGGTCTGCCACTAGTGGCGTTCCTTGATCTCTTATAACATATCACTCTGTTGGATGCATAAAGGATTGTGTCCAAACAGCATTGCCTACAGGATTCACTGGATCAATTGTGGCCTTCATCTGCATTGATCATGTTGGTGAGGTCCATGCAGATTTAATTTCTACAAACAATATTACCTGAATGGCCTTGGGGTCTCCTTCCATGTTGGTGGAGAGTTTCTATTCTATTTCTGTTATGATGTCCTTTTCCTGGGTGGAGAAGTTGTCACCCCTAGAATGGTTGGCCATCTGAAAGACAGTGTTATGACCATGATAATATTTATGTTTGAGCCCATGTATGCATTTCATTCTGTGAACAGCATATGTCAACATCAACATCAACATCAGCATATACACTATGTATTCCAGGGTAATGAAAATGTCTGTATAGCACTGTGAGTGCTAAATACTAATGTGACATATTACAGGTAGCAACAATGCCTTCATACATAACACTGGTAAAATCAACATAGCTTGTAATATTTTTATAGTTTGCGAGTGGGATTAGAACCCCTAACAATGCATATATAGGTTCATAGGTTCATACTAGGCTATCTGCCCTAGGGCATTTATAAGCCTAGCCAGAGTGTGTTTGGCTTTCACCACCCATTTTAAATTAATTTTGCTATGCCCTTTTTCGAGGTTAGTATACTGTGCCTCTGTCTAACAGTGACACAGAAGTTTTACCCGGGGTAAACTTACGATCTCCCATCCACTCATCAAGATTCCTCTTGAAGAGAGTCAAAGAGGGACTCTGCCTAACCTGGACTGGGATTTTATTCCAGAGTGAAGGGAGCCTCTGGGTTATGAATCTGTCCCTCCAGCATGTCCTACTTATTTCAGTGCTGAGGTTCAAGTCTCTTGAGCATGTAGCTCGATGGGATTTGTATTTTCTGAGGTGCAGCATGTCCATTAATTCCAGGTTGGACATGGCTTTATACATCAGGCACAGATCGCCTCTGAGCAGGCGGTATGCCACTGAGTAGAGCTGGAGTTTCTTTAACCGGGCAGCATATGGCATCTGTTTGAGTCCTTTGATCCTCTTGGTGAGGTACTTTTGGTGTCTTTCCAGTTGCTGCAGGTGTCTGGTAAGGTACATCCCAAAAGGGGCATTGTACTCAATTATGGGCCTGATGAGGGATGAGTAAAGAGGCACAATGACCTCCCCTGATCTAGATGTGAATCCCTTCATGATTAGGTGGGCTATATAAAATGTTTTTCTAACCACTTTGGCCACGTGGTTGTCAAATGAGAGATTGCTATCAACTTGGGTCCCCAGGTCCCTAATTACTTCTTCTGTACCTAATGGATTACCACCTATGTGGTAATTTGTGGGCACTTTGCTTTTGCCAAAGGGGATGACTATACACTTTTTGGCATTTAGCTTGATGCCATGGCTCTGGCACCAGTTGTCTGTTTCTATGAGGCCCTTTTGGAGGATGCTTGTGTCGGCTGGAGAGTCGATTATGGTGCCCAGTTTGCAGTCATCTGCAAACATGGTCAGCCACAGTCCTTCCGTATTGGCCTGTACCTCCGAGAAATATATACCGAACAAGAGAGGTCCCAGGACCGAGCCTTGTGGGACGCCACTTGTAACTGGTTTGAAGTCTGACATGGCTCCAGCAATTCTAACCATGTGGTTCTGTCCTTGAGCCAGTTTGCAACCCATCTAGTGATATAGGGGTTTTTATTTAAGCTGGTGAGCTTATCTATAATGCCTGAGTGGGGTATTGTATCGAAGGCTTTTGCGAGGTCCAGGTAGGCTGCGTGGACCACCTTCCCCTCATCAATGGCCTTGGTGACTGTTTCAAAGAAATCAACCAGGTTTAAGAGGTGGGATCTGCCCTTAACAAAGCCGAACTGGGTAGGATCCAGTGTCTGTAGGTCCCCAATATCTTTATTTATGAGGTCCATGATGATCCTTTCCATAGCTTTGCAGACCAAGCTAGTCAGGCTTACGGGGCGATAGTTTCCAGGATCCGTTGAGGCACCACCTTTGTGGAGAGGGACCACTGTTGCTGTACACCACTCTTTGGGTACATATCCTGTAGTAAGGCTGAGATTGAACAGTAGTTTTATGTTTGGGTTTAGCTCTTCTTGGAGTTCATGTAGGATGCAGCCCGGGACACCGTCTGGTCCCATTGATGCTGTGTTTTTTGCTTTGGGGAGGGCATCTCTCACCTGAGCATCTGAGATGTCAGGGGGGCAGCACTCTGCTGGGATGGATATTTGCCCTTTTGGTGGGGAGGGGGGGGAGTTTGCGCTGAACCTGTCAGCTAGGATGTTGGCAATGTCTGTGGGTTCGGTGTATTTTTTGTCATTTTGGACTAATTCTGAGTATATCTGGGAATTCCAACCCAGGTTGCTAACATAACTAAAGAATGCCTTGTGATTATCCTTAGTGTCCTGGGCAATTTTTCTCTCGAAGCTGGCCTTAGACGATTTTATGAGTGCCCGTAGTTTTTTGCTAATACTGATCAGAGATGCCTTCCCTTTTTGGGATTTTGTTCTATCATGTAGTAGCTTCCTCCTTCTATTGTATAGTTTGAGTATGGCTGGGGTCCACCAGACAGGACGTCTGCCTTTGGAGGATTGGGTCTTGGTTTTATTTGGGATTGCATGATCCATGCATTCCTGAAGGTGTTCATAGAATGCGTTTATAAAAGATTCTGCGGTCTGGGCTGTATTTTCTACAGGCCCGGGGGCTTTGAAGGATTCCACTTCGGTTTTGTGGAGTGTGAAATTTGCTTTAGAGAAGTTTTTCACTGTGGTTTTCAGGGCAGGGAGTGGAGTCGGGATGTGAATATCCAGTGAGATTAGTTTATGGTCTGATCTTACCAGTGAGGGATACACTTCTGGTCTGGAGCATAGAGTCCCCATGTTGGTGATGATCAGGTCCAGTATGTTTTCCCCTCTTGTGGGAGTGGTAACAAGTTGTTCCATAGCATTTGAGTTTATAAATTCTAGGAACCTTTGGGCTAGGGTGTTGGAGCTAGAGTAATGCTCCCAGTCTATGTTTGGGTAGTTGAAGTTGCCCAATATAATGGTGTTTGGAGAGACCTTCATATTTTCCAGTGTTCTCAGGAAGGCTGAGTGGGGTTCCTGGGTTTGGGAGGGTGGTCTGTACCAGGCTATAAACTGGAAGACAGTTTTACCCACTGTTAGTTGCACATGGATAGTCTCTGATGCTTCATGCTGTGCCACCAACCTGGAGGTGTGGGTATCTTTGACGAATATTGATACTCCCCTTCCTTTTGTGGTTCAGTCCAAGTTTTGGGGCCGAAAAGCATGGTATGAGGTATAACCTGGTAGCGCTGGGGTGCTCTCAGGAGCCTTGAACCAGGTTTCTGTTACTGCACAGATATCGATATTCTCCATGCTAAGGAGAGTTTCGAGTGCGTGCATCTTGAGGTTTAGACTTCTGGCGCTGAGTAGCATTACTCTTAGTTTCTTATCCCTTGTGATACCTATGGAGGTGGATTTGTCTTTTGAGCCTTGCCTAAAAAAGGCACTATGGGGTAGCAAGAGCCTTTGCCAATATCCAAAAGCCCAGGGATGACAGGTGCAAGCCGTCCCTAGCGAAGCATCGTGGCTTGTTGAGCATGTCATCCCAGGCTGACAGGCATTGGATCCCCTTTGAATGACACCAATACTTAAGCCAATTGTTGAAATTGATCATCTTGTCTTCATATTGTGGCATCATTCTTGGTGAGGGTAAGATGCTACTCAAGGTCAGGGTCAGACCGGCCTGGGCTACATGCTCAGAGAGCTCCTCTATGTCTCTTTTCATGTAGTCCAGGGAGGTACGTCTCAGGTCATTCACACCAGCATGGACAATGACTGAGTCATATTTGTACTTGCCTTGGAGTGACCTGATTGCTTGTGTTATGTGGCGGATCCTAGCGCCCGACAGGCAGCTCACCATGACCTTCTCCTTGTTCAGCCTGGTGAGCGGGCCAGTGTGCCTGACGATAGAGTCACCTATTACAAGTGTATCAGGTGTGTTGTTTAGCCTTAAGGGCTGTGACTGTTCGGCACACTGGCTTTGTGAGCTATGTGTTGCACGTGCTTTGTTTTGGGGTAGCGGTTGCTTGGGTGTCTGCTTTGGAGGTCTCTGCTGCTTAGGCAGATTTTTATTTAGAGCCTCCGAGTATGTTTTTGTGTGTTTATGTGTTTGGTTTGCTGTCGTGGTAGGTCTATGTGAGACTGGAATTGTAGTGAGTGTGGTTTCCTTCTCCTCCTGACTGGTTTTGCCAGTACTGAGTTGAGAGTGCTTAGCCTCCAGTATGGCTATATGGTTGCATCTCTCACATGTGTTAGAATTTGTTGGGAGGAGGAGAGGGTTGTCTGTGTACATGAGGCAGTTGTAACATTGCCTCAAGATTCCCAGATTCACCAGCTGGATCGGAGAGGAGATTGACAACCGACCTTTGGACATGCTAGAATAGTATTGGGAATTCTTTTATAATTGAAAAAAAAGGGCCAATGGGGAACGAGGTACTCAAGGGGAGTTTGTGAGGGTGTAGTGCTTTTAATATTTTAGTGCTGACTTATATAATTGCTTTAATGAGCAAGTGCCAGGTAACTTAAATGCAATGTGTTACAGGTAACTTAAATGCAAAAACGACAAACAGTAACTTTCTTTCAAGTGAAACAAGGAAATAAGTACAGTAAGCAATGCAGATATAGCTAGGGATCCACAGAAGCGCTGAAAAGCCGCGTTTTAGGTGGAATTAGCGTTTCAGGGAAATAAGCAAACAAACAACAAGCATACAAATAAAGCTAGATTCAGCAGGCCTGGATCTAGTCTATGCTACAGCAAACAAGGTTTACCAATTTCAGTAAGAAACAGTTCAAATATGCAGGCACTATAAGCCTTTAACCAGAAATTCCCAGCTCAGAAGGGCAGAGTCCAGCCTCTCCTCCCACAAGAGTGCAGACCACAAACCTTCTTAATGTAAAATAACTGGCCTGAAGCCCAAGTTATTAAACCAGAACTAATTCACTTTTAGAATAACAGACACTGAGCCATCAATCAGCAGTTCACAACTTAGAAGGATGTAAGCTACCTGTCCTGCCACCACAGTGCAGGCCACAAACCTTCCTAATGTAAAACAACTGGTCTGAAGCCCAAGTGCTTAATCCAAAAGACTTAAAATGATAGCTACACTTTAATCAAGTTACTACCAAGCAGTAATAAATACAACTGAATACTTTAAAGAATGCCTGGATTAGTGCTCAAGTTATATAAACAAAGCTAGATTCAGCAGGCCTGGATCTAGTCTATGCTACAGCAAACATGGTGTACCAATTTCAGTAAGAAGCAGTTCAAATATGCAGGCACTATAAGCTTTAACCAGAAATTCCCAGCTCAGAAGGGCAGAGTCAAGCCTCTCCTCCCACAAGAGTGCAGACCACGAACCCTTTTAATGTAAAATAACTGGCCTGAAGCCCAAGTGCTTAAACCAGAATTAATACACTTTTAGAATAACAGACACTGAGCCCTCAATCAGCAGTTCCCAACTTAGAAGGATGTAAGCTACCTGTTCTGCCACTACAGTGCAGACCACAAACCTTCTTAATGTAAAACAACTGGCCTGAAGCCCAAGTGTTTAAACCAGAATTAATACACTTTTAGAATAACAGACACTGAGCCCTCAATCAGCAGTTCCCAACTTAGAAGGATGTAAGCTACCTGTCCTGCCACCTCAGTGCAGGCCACAAACTTTCCTAATGTAAAATAACTGGTCTGAAGCCCAAGTGCTTAATCCAAAAGACTTAGAATGATAGCTACACTTTAATCAAGTTACTACCCAGCAGTAATAAATACAATTGAATACTTTAAAGAATGCCTGGATTAGTGCTCAAGCTATACAAACAAAGCTAGATTCAGCAGGCCTGGACCTAGTCTATGCTACAGCAAACAAGGTGTACCAATTTCAGTAAGAAGCAGTTTAGATACGCAGGCACTATAAGCCTTTAACCAGAAATTCCCAGCTAGAAGGGCAGAGTCCAGCCTCTCCTCCCACAAGAGTGCAGACCACGAACCTTCTTAATGTAAAATAACTGGCCTGAAGCCCAAGTTATTAAACCAGAACTAATACACTTTTAGAATAACAGACACTGAGCCCTCAATCAGCAGTTCCCAACTTAGAAGGATGTAAGCTACCTGTCCTGCCACCACAGTGCAGACCACAAACCTTCCTAATGTAAAACAGCTGGTCTGAAGCCCAAGTGCTTAAACTAAAAGGCTTAGAATGAGTTACACCAAGCAGTAATAAATACAATTGAGTACTTTTAAGATGATGCAAAAGCAAAATAAAGTAGGAAGAAACACAAATACAGTAAAAGCAGATAATTTTTTTTTTTTGAGTGAGCAAATGAGATGGGCCCAGGAGTTACAGGACAGAAACAAGTGCAAATGCAGGCCTTCAAATCAGAAAGTTGAGAGAGCTGGAAGACCGCCCAAATGGCCAATAACTACAAATTCTGGGCCAGAACCACTCCTTATGTGGTAGACAGGTTACCTAGTGCTTACCACTCCCACTGATAAGCTAGAAGGCTTCCCTCCAACACAGAAAGGCTTGGGGGCTCAGAAGCTTACAAATAGTCCTGGATACAGCAAATCTGTATCTGGAACAATAATTACAGGAAAGGTAGGAAACAGGCTTACAATTTTTTTTTTTCAGAAATGTAGCAAAAACAGTAGTAAAAACAATTCACATGCAGTGCAAGCTGGCACACTTGAGTATGATGCAATATTAGTCCACACACAGTTTGAAAAAATGTAATTAAATTAAAAAGGACTAAAAGCAAGTGCAGAAAGGGTTTATTAGGTAGAATGCGGTAAAGAGATGGGACTGGGGGAGTGTCCTAGATCAAATCTACAGTGGGGTGGGCACTGCAAAAGCCACCAAATTTAAACTACAACCAAGAACAGGGGGTGGGGTGGGGAAAAGTTTCAACAGAGATGTGAGGAATCAGAGTGCAAATTATAAAACCAAAAAAATATATACTGATCTCTGTATATTTGCAGAACACTAAGACAACAGATATCTAAGCAACAATTTAGCTCTATAATACAGAATAATACAGAAAAATATACTCAGCTCTATATATTTGCAGGTAGTCTTGTAAGGCTGTCTCTCAACACTTTAAATGTAGACTGCTGCTATTAACAGTTCAAATTAAGGGAACCTTGAGGTAACAACACACAAGCAATAGAAACCAAAATTAGGGTGGGGGGTGGGGAAGAAAGTTTCAACAGAGATGTGAGGAATCAGAGCGCAAATTATAAAACCAAAAAATATATACTGATCTCTGTATATTTGCAGAACACTAAGACAACAGATATCTAAGCAACAATTTAGCTCTATAATACAGAATAATACAGAAAAATATACTCAGCTCTATATATTTGCAGGTAGTCTTGTAAGGCTGTCTCTCAACACTTTAAATGTAGACTGCTGCTATTAACAGTTCAAATTAAGGGAACCTTGAGGTGACAACACACAAGCAATAGAAACCAAAATGAGGGGGTGGGGAAGAAAGTTTCAACAGAGATGTGAGGAATCAGAGTGCAAATTATAAAACCAAAAAATATATACTGATCTCTGTATATTTGCAGAACACTAAGACAACAGATATTTAAGCAACAATTTAGCTCTATAATACAGAATAATACAGAAAAATATACTCAGCTCTATATATTTGCAGGTAGTCTTGTAAGGCTGTCTCTCAACACTTTAAATGTAGACTGCTGCTATTAACAGTTCAAATTAAGGGAACCTTGAGGTAACAACACACAAGCAATAGAAACCAAAATGAGGAGGTGGGGAAGAAAGTTTCAACAGAGATGTGAGGAATCAGAGTGCAAATTATAAAACCAAAAAAATATATACTGATCTCTGTATATTTGCAGAACACTAAGACAACAGATATCTAAGCAACAATTTAGCTCTATAATACAGAATAATACAGAAAAATATACTCAGCTCTATATATTTGCAGGTAGTCTTGTAAGGCTGTCTCTCAACACTTTAAATGTAGACTGCTGCTATTAACAGTTCAAATTAAGGGAACCTTGAGGTAACAACACACAAGCAATAGAAACCAAAATGAGGGGGTGGGGTGGGGAAGAAAGTTTCAACAGAGATGTGAGGAATCAGAGTGCAAATTATAAAACCAAAAATATATACTGATCTCTGTATATTTGCAGAACACTAAGACAACAGATATCTAAGCAATAATTTAGCTCTATAATACAGAATAATACAGACAAATATACTCATCTCTATATATTTGCAGGTAGTCTTGTAAGGTTGTCTCTCAACACTTTAAATGTAGACTGCTGCTATTAACAGTTCAAATTAAGGGAACCTTGAGGTAACAACACACAAGCAATAGAAACCAAAATGAGGGGGGGGGGGAATGTTTCAAGAGAGATGTGAGGAATCGGAGTGCAAATTATAAAACCAAAAAATATATACTGATCTCTGTATATTTGCAGAACACTAAGACAACAGATATCTAAGCAACAATTTAGCTCTATAATACAGAATAATACAGAAAAATATACTTAGCTCTATATATTTGCAGGTAGTCTTGTAAGGCTGTCTCTCAACACTTTAAATGTAGACTGCTGCTATTAACAGTTCAAATTAAGGGAACCTTGAGGTAACAACACACAAGCAATAGAAACCAAAATGGGGGTGGGGGTGGGGAAGAAAGTTTCAACAGAGATGTGAGGAATCAGAGTGCAAATTATAAAACCAAAAAATATATACTGATCTCTGTATATTTGCAGAACACTAAGACAACAGATATCTAAGCAACAATTTAGCTCTATAATACAGAATAATACAGACAAATATACTCAACTCTATATATTTGCAGGTAGTCTTGTAAGGTTGTCTCTCAACACTTTAAATGTAGACTGCTGCTATTAGCAGTTCAAATTAAGGGAACCTTGAGGTAACAACACACAAGCAATAGAAACCAAAATGAGGGGGGGGGAGAGAATGTTTCAAGAGAGATGTGAGGAATCGGAGTGCAAATTATAAAACCAAAAAATATATACTGATCTCTGTATATTTGCAGAACACTAAGACAACAGATATCTAAGCAACAATTTAGCTCTATAATACAGAATAATACAGAAAAATATACTCAGCTCTATATATTTGCAGGTAGTCTTGTAAGGCTGTCTCTCAACACTTTAAATGTAGACTGCTGCTATTAACAGTTCAAATTAAGGGAACCTTGAGGTAACAACACACAAGCAATAGAAACCAAAATGGGGGTGGGGGGGGAAGAAAGTTTCAACAGAGATGTGAGGAATCAGAGTGCAAATTATAAAACCAAAAATATATACTGATCTCTGTATATTTGCAGAACACTAAGACAACAGATATCTAAGCAACAATTTAGCTCTATAATACAGAATAATACAGACAAATATACTCAGCTCTATATATTTGCAGGTAGTCTTGTAAGGTTGTCTCTCAACACTTTAAATGTAGACTGCTGCTATTAACAGTTAAAATTAAGGGAACCTTGAGGTAACAACACACAAGCAATAGAAACCAAAATGAGGGGGGGGGGGGAATGTTTCAAGAGAGATGTGAGGAATCGGAGTGGAAATTATAAAACCAAAAAATGTATACTGATCTCTGTATATTTGCAGAACACTAAGACAACAGATATCTAAGCAACAATTTAGCTCTATAATACAGAATAATACAGAAAAATATACTAAGCTCTATATATTTGCAGGTAGTCTTGTAAGGCTGTCTCTCAACACTTTAAATGTAGACTGCTGCTATTAACAGTTCAAATTAAGGGAACCTTGAGGTAACAACACACAAGCAATAGAAACCAAAATGAGGGGGGGAGAGAATGTTTCAAGAGAGATGTGAGGAATCAGAGTGCAAATTATAAAACCCAAAAAATATATACTGATCTTTGTATATTTGCAGAACACTAAGACAACAGATATCTAAGCAACAATTTAGCTCTATAATACAGAATAATACAGAAAAATATACTCAGCTCTATATATTTGCAGTTAGTCTGGTAAGGCTGTTCCACTTTAAATGCAGACTGCTTATATTAACAGTTCAAATTAAGGGAACCTTGGGTTAACAACACACAAACAATAGAAACCAAAATGGGGGTGGGGGGGAGAAAGATTCAACAGAGATGTGAGGAATCAGAGTGCAAATTATAAAACCCAAAGAATATATACACTGATCTCTGTATATTTGCAGAACACTAAGGCAACAGATATCTAAGTAACAATTTAGCTCTATAATACAGAATAATACAGAAAAATATACTCAGCTCTATATATTTGCAGAGAGTCTTGTAAGGTTGTCTCTCAACACTTTAAATGTAGACTGCTGCTATTAACAGTTCAAATTAAGGGAACCTTGAGGTAACAACACACAAGCAATAGAAACCAAAATGAGGGGGGGGGAGAATGTTTCAAGAGAGATGTGAGGAATCGGAGTGGAAATTTTAAAACCAAAAAATATATACTGATCTCTGTATATTTGCAGAACACTAAGACAACAGATATCTAAGCAACAATTTAGCTCTATAATACAGAATAATACAGAAAAATATACTAAGCTCTATATATTTGCAGGTAGTCTTGTAAGGCTGTCTCTCAACACTTTAAATGTAGACTGCTGCTATTAACAGTTCAAATTAAGGGAACCTTGAGGTAACAACACACAAGCAATAGAAACCAAAATGAGGGGGTGGGGTGGGGAAGAAAGTTTCAACAGAGATGTGAGGAATCAGAGTGCAAATTATAAAACCAAAAAAATATATACTGATCTCTGTATATTTGCAGAACACTAAGACAACAGATATCTAAGCAACAATTTAGCTCTATAATACAGAATAATACAGACAAATATACTCAGCTCTATATATTTGCAGGTAGTCTTGTAAGGTTGTCTCTCAACACTTTAAATGTAGACTGCTGCTATTAACAGTTCAAATTAAGGGAACCTTGAGGTAACAACACACAAGCAATAGAAACCAAAATGAGGGGGGGGGGGAATGTTTCAAGAGAGATGTGAGGAATGCAAATTATAAAACCAAAAAATATATACTGATCTCTGTATATTTGCAGAACACTAAGACAACAGATATCTAAGCAACAGTTTAGCTCTATAATACAGAATAATACAGAAAAATATACTCAGCTCTATATATTTGCAGGTAGTCTTGTAAGGCTGTCTCTCAACACTTTAAATGTAGACTGCTGCTATTAACAGTTCAAATTAAGGGAACCTTGAGGTAACAACACACAAGCAATAGAAACCAAAATGGGGGTGGGGGGTGGGGAAGAAAGTTTCAAGAGAGATGTGAGGAATCAGAGTGCAAATTATAAAACCAAAAAAATATATACTGATTTCTGTATATTTGCAGAACACTAAGACAACAGATATCTAAGCAACAATTTAGCTCTATAATACAGAATAATACAGACAAATATACTCAGCTCTATATATTTGCAGGTAGTCTTGTAAGGTTGTCTCTCAACACTTTAAATGTAGACTGCTGCTATTAACAGTTCAAATTAAGGGAACCTTGAGGTAACAACACACAAGCAATAGAAACCAAAATGGGGGTGGGGGTGGGGAAGAAAGTTTCAACAGAGATGTGAGGAATCAGAGTGCAAATTATAAAACCATAAAAATATATACTGATCTCTGTATATTTGCAGAACACTAAGACAACAGATATCTAAGCAACAATTTAGCTCTATAATACAGAATAATACAGAAAAATATACTCAGCTCTATATATTTGCAGGTAGTCTTGTAAGGCTGTCTCTCAACACCTTAAATGTAGACTGCTGCTATTAACAGTTCAAATTAAGGGAACCTTGAGGTAACAACACACACGCAAAAGAAACCAAAATGGGGGGTGGGGTGGGGAAGAAAGTTTCAACACAGATGTGAGGAATCAGAGTGCAAATTATAAAACCAAAAAAATATATACTGATCTCTGTATATTTGCAGAACACTAAGACAACAGATATCTAAGCAACAATTTAGCTCTATAATACAGAATAATACAGAAAAATATACTCAGCTCTAAATATTTGCAGGTAGTCTTGTAAGGCTGTCTCTCAACACTTTAAATGCCTGGAGGTCTAATGGCAACAGCATTGTGCCCCATGAGTCTGCTTGCATGGCATATTCAAATACTACAACAAATAACAATCTGAAGAACTTATGGAATGTGTGGATAAACCTCAGGATCCGTAGCCAGGTTACAAGCTGTATTGAT
>NC_056740.1:491730952-491755952 GCF_019279795.1 Protopterus annectens | reverse complement strand
TTCTGATTACAGGTGAGGAGGATCACAGTTGGAACAGAGCCATGTGCATCGAGCAGATGCACAGGCTTAATGATCACTGGCAGGAGAGAGGTATGTTGATTATTTTACGTATTTTAATGCATCTTACCCTGTTTACAGGCTTGTATTCTTCACAGTAACATGTATCTTGATTAGAATGCAGGAATAACCATCATACATCAGTAAGGTCAGTGAAATAATCACACAGTAGCAGTGTTTACAACGGAGTGTAAAATCTAACAATGTCGATATTTTATGTATAATTGAGCCATTGTTTCAGCACACATTTTTTGACATGTACTCCACAACCTAAATAGCAGTCAGGTTGGGATTTCAGTCACACATCTTATAGGTGGGTGTTTTACATGTAAGTCTAAATGCTTTGTTTAGTGCTTGTGATGTATGGTTTAGCAGCCTTGTAGACCTGGCTGTGTTTTGTGGTGATTGATCTGTTTTGTATAGCCTCTTTGATGAGGAATGGGTGTTGGCTGTGTCAGTGTTTGCACTGCTGTTTGTAAATTGTGTAGTATGCCTTTCACTTCAACATTGGTATTGCATCTCCCTCTGACACTTCGGGTGTTTTTGTAGAAATGCAGTTATAGCCTAGGCTGATTGACACTTGAGCAGATGCCCATTTGATTGTGGTAGTTAAGTACCAGCAGGCATGTTCACAATGTTTTGCTTTTTCAGGCTAGTGATTGCTAGTTGTTTTGGTAGGTAACGCATACAGTTGCACATGTGCAATACTGTTAGTAACCAATACATTCGATTTTGATATATTGACAGTTGTATTGATTGAACATGTCACATTGGTTTTAGTGTTGTACTCATACTGATGTGTGTTCAACCAAACATCATGCTGCTTGTCTCAGATGTTTATCGTATGGTTTGCCTATTGTCCACAATATTATCAGATCACTTGCCTGCATCCCAGAGGAGACATTGACACGACCAGAATAGAAATGAGTATCAGAAGGAGATCCGGGAGATCATGACAGATGTGTTCTGAACACAGATGATGGACATGATGGGGTCCTTCTTTGAGGGTATGGCATGGGCTATGCAGGTTTCATTCAGGGCAATAGCTCATGAGATCATTCAGGAATCTAAACCCCATCAGCCTGGTCCCTCTTGTCTGTGTGCTCCACTTGTGTTCTGCTGCCAATATGGTGATTGCCATTTCATCGACTGGATGGTATATGCACTCTCATGCATGCATACCATGTATCTGTCATGCTTATGTGCTGTTGTTATGCACACATTTATTTCAATTTCAATGTGTGCATGACACACATCAATACATTACACTTTCCACACACATTTAAGTCTCCACGCATTGTGACAGTAAACTTGCAACTAGTGCTGCAAGAGATAGCCTGTAAACATGTTTGTTACTGGGATGACTGACAGACAACATGTTGTCCATACGCCATCACTAACAGTGTGGTATGCTTTGGATTTCTGTTTTGCCATATCAGGTATGTGTATCTTACAGACATGTCATTCCACATGTTTTTTGTATGACAGTTGTCATGATGTCCCACAGTCATGATGTGGTGTGTCTCATAATTTGGCAATACCGATGCCATGTGGGATCATATACAGATATATCCTGGCTATGTGCAGACCTCCTTTTCTGACTGCATCAAACAGCAATGTAACATTAATCTGTACATAATGTTGCAGAGTACATTATACCATGTTTGTTGTATATAGCATTTCCACACCCATTATATAGTAACATTGGAGTACATCTTTCATAAATAGTTGTGCACTTTACATGACTACACGTGTATGTGCACAGTTAGATACATGCTGACACACAAATCTACCTTTGACAAGTGAGCATTCAGTGATTTATGGCTGATACGCTGTAATGATGCTCACAGGAGTGACCTCTGCTCCATAATGACCAGAGTGATTGACATACACCTGTGTTTCATTATTTCACATTTGCACGACAGTATGTGTGTATGTATCTTTAATTTTCAGCTTGTTTACCTATGCATGTTGATGCGACGTGATTGCACTTTACATACCTTTCAAGAAAGAAATCTGGACAAAGTTATCAATACTGGGGGACAAAGGCCCAAAAATAAGGACACTTTTCAAATATTGCTCATATAAACTTAGAAAATTGAAAGAAGAACAGGTTTGCATTAACATGGATTTTCTGAATGATATAAAGTCTGAAACTCAAATATTAGCCATTATTTTCTGACTTTAATCCTCAGTGATTTGCCTGGAAACCACAATTTTGTGTGTAATGAACTGAAAATATGGTGCAAAAATCTAGACATTCTGTGAAAATCTGTACAGTTGAGAGGTATGGCACTTTACTGTGTATGTGTGTTTTATATGTCCAGTTATGTGGACATCAGCAATGCATCCGGCCATTTGACATACATGTTCCATTTAGTTAAGTGCATGTCTGTGTGGTTTCTACAGCACCCTGTATGCTGTACACATACATTTACATTGTGTCAACTTACCTTGTCCTGCTGTACCGTCATGTGGGCCCAGGCTGTCCAACTCCCTCCCGCATTTATCTTTCACTATTATTTATTGCAGGTATGTTTGCCTTTGTTAAAACTACTGAGTTTTGCCATTTATGAATCTGCTACAGTGAACATGTGCCACATGTATGGGCATTGTACAATGCAGGACATGTGCACACAAGTTGTTGACTAATGCTTGTAACATGTCCTTGTTCTCATTATATTTGTGTGTTACATTGTAACCAGTTTACATTGTGTGTTACACTGTAACTAGTGTACGTATGGTTACTGCTTCCTATACATCCTTGTTCTCATTATACTTGTGTGTTACATTGTAACCAGTGTATGTTGTGTGTTACATTTTAACCAGTGTACGTATGGTTACTGCATCCTATACATCCTTGTTCTGAATATACTTGTGTGTTACATTGTAACCAGTGTATGTATTGTTACTGCTTCCTATACACCCTTGTTCTCATTATACTTGTGTGTTACATTGTAACCAGTGTACGTTGTGTGTTATATTGTAACCAGTGTATGTATGGTTACTGCTTCCTATACATCCTTGTTCTCATTATACTTGTGTGTTACATTGTAACCAGTGTACATTGTGTGTTACATTGTAACCAGTGTATGTATGGTTACTGCTTCCTATACATCTTTGTCTCATTATACTTGTGTGTTACATTGTAACTAGTGTATGCATGGTGGCTGCTTCCTATACATCCTAATTCTCATTATACTTGTATGTTACATTGTAACCAGTGTACGTATGGTTACTGCTTCCTATATATCATTGTTCCAATTATAATTGTGTGTTACATTGTAACCAGTGTGCATTGTGGCATCATACACATGCAGGACATGTGAACACAAGTTGTTGACTAATGCTTGTAACATGTCCTTGTTCTCATTATACTTGTGTGTTACATTGTAACCAGTGTATGTTGTGTGTTACATTGTAACCAGTGTACGTATAGTTACTGCTTCCTATACATCCTTGTTCTGATTATACTTGTGTGTTACATTGTAACCAGTGTACGTTGTGTGTTACACTGTAACCAGTGTACATATGGTTACTGCTTCCTATACATCCATGTACTGATTATACTTGTGTGTTACATTGTAACTAGTGTACGTATGGTTACTGCTTCCTATACATCCTTGTTATCATTATACTTGTGTGTTACATTGTAACCAGTGTATGTTGAGTGTTACATTGTAACCAGTGTACGTATGGTTACTGCTTCCTATACATCCTTGTTCTCATTATACTTGTGTGTTACATTGTAACCAGTGTATGTTGTGTGTTACATTGTAACCAGTGTATGTGGTGTGTTACATTGTAACCAGTGTATGTATGGTTACTACTTCCTATACATCCTTGTTTACATTATACTTGTGTGTTACATTGTAACCAGTGTATGTTGTGTCTTACATTGTAACCAGTGTGCATTGTGGCCATCATACACATGCAGGACATGTGCACACAAGTTGTTGACTAATACTTGCAGTGCGTTCTTGTTCTCGTTATACGTTTGTGTTACCCAGTGTAGTTTTTTCACATCTATGTACACAACTTGCTATATTTTTTATGCTGTACTGTTACATTTTTGAACATATTATAACGTCATTGGTGTATGTATATGTATCAATATTGATTTCATGTACATTCAATTTATGCCACTGACTGACATACATACACATCTGCACCTGTGTGTTGCCTTTGATGTGGCATATGTGTGTAACATGTACACATTCCATTGGACATTTGTTTGGGTTGTGTGTATCTACTTGTGCATGTAGCTACATCTGTTGCTTTTCTGCATTACTTCAGTTTGGTGCTGTGCTTGGTTGTTTGCCTTTCACATACATGGTCATAGGATTAGTTCTGTCCTCTGGTGGAATTATCTAACATTGTTAGACTTGCATTTGCTCATCTGTGAAGATGCTCGGTATACATGTGCACTGCTGATGGACTAATTATATATGTATATATTTATCCAATGTATGCTATGATCCTGCTTTAGTACCCTGGAACACACATATCCCATTGGTCATACACATCCAGGTATGACTACCACACAGTTTGAGACATGTCATAATGTGTTAGTGCCTAGGTAGATATGTTGATAGGTTCATAGGTAAATACTAGGTTATCTGCCCAAGGGCATCTGTAAGCCTAGTCAGAATGTGTTGGCTTTCACCTACTCCTTAGATTAGTTGCTTCTGCCTCTGTCCAGCAGAGCCATTAGTTCCCTGTGCCTCATCCTTTCACCATGGCTGGTATGCATCCCCGCCCTGTTTATCAACTTTCCATTGCCCATGTTGTGCAGTGTGCTGTCTCTGTAACTTACCTATTGTTACTGTTTGTGTGCTGTCTCTGTAACTTACCTATTGTTACTGTTTGTGTGCTGTCTGTGTAACTTACCTATTGTTACTGTTTGTGTGCTGTCTGTGTAACTTACCCAGCCTTACTGTTTTTTCCAGCTTTTGCTTGTCTTGTGTTTTGCTATTTGTTCTATGGGTACACCCTCTGTGGTGTCCTTCTCCACCTCTTTCCCTATGTTAACATTTACATATATTCTTAAAAAAATATGGGGCCTATTCCAACCCCCAAAAATGCCCTTGTCCTTCTGACCTTCCCTCATATTTTCGAGTTCCAACATTCCTCTTGTGTTCCCCTCTTCTTCTCCCATACCGCACATCTCCTTTTCTATTTCCCACTTTCCTTGGGTATGTGCATTGATTGAGTTCCCCACACAAGTCCCAAACCCATTGTTAACAAATGTTAATTGTGGCAATGTGACCTCGATTGCCCTTCACCTATAATGTTTTTATTAGAAAACTTGTGGATTCCATCAGAATCTGGGAGTCCAAGCTGCTATATTTTAATGATACACATATTACGGAGATATCTTTAGTTGTTTCTGAGTTTACTGTAAAGACTGATGTAAAAAAAAAAAAAATATATATATATATATATATATATATATATATATTTATTACAAATAGCTTGCAGCTTTGAAGCATATATTTTAAGTAAGTGAATAAAATATGGAAATATCCATTGCTGTCTGAGACGTTTCTGTGTCTGCTCCTACAAATGTATGTTATGAATGCCATATGACTCACATTGGGATAGTTGGCATTTTTAATTTTTTTTTTTTTTTTTAATCATAACAGAGTCGAGATACATTCTGTAGTTGTTCTTAACCTTTCTGTACAGATTCTGTTATATATATATGGTTCTAGGTTATAACATCGACAGCTACTTTCACCGACAACAGAAACATCGACACCACATAATCGACAAACCATAACCACGACACCTCACATGCCCGACAAACAAGTAACCGACAGTCCACAAACACGAAACCCCATACACTGCACACACCACAATAACAACAATCAACTAACAAAACACATCCCCTATCCAAAAACCACACACACAGAACACAAGCACACCAAAATCCTCACAAACCCACACTAAACCTCACACACACAACTATGTACAACCCTAACCCAAACCCTTACCCTAAGGTCCGTCACTATCGCACACTCAGCTAACCCACGCCCTAACCCTAACTCACTTAACCCCCTAACCCAAAATACTACTACCGACACTTACCTAACCCGCCCTAACCCTAACTCACTTAACCCGCCCCTAACCCAAAAAATACCACTACCGCACACTTACCTAACCCGCGCCCTAACCCTAACTCACTTAACCCACCCCTAACCCATAAAATACCACTACCGCACGCTTACCTAACCCATGCCCTAACCCTAACTCACTTAACCCACCCCTATCCCCACAGACTGTCACTATCCACACTTACCTTACTCGCACCCTAACGTTCGTCACCACCGCATACTCACACAGCCTTCTTTCCAAGTCACTATCCCTGGCGTCGGCGTTTTCATCCGTAGCGTCGGTCTTCCGAATGTCGATCATCTGGCGCCCGCTAATCCATTGTCGGTGATGTCGGCTGTCGATCTTCTAACCTAGACCCATATATATATATATATATATATATATATATATACAATTATCAGGATTCTTGAATTGTGATCAACTTTCTGTAACTTTGGTATTGTACAATGTGATTGTGCAACCATTTCTTATTAATAACAAGTAACAAGAAGGTGCAACCAGTTCACTAAAAAAAGTAAAACCACAGTCCAGGAACAAGGAATAAATCAAAGCTTTTAGTGCATAAATCCTTTAATCGCCGCTTTCGTCAAAGACTTCATCAGAAATAAAACAAAGACATTTCTACTTATATATCACAGCCAATTAAACAATTTGCCTCATTAATTAATTATCATATAAAATTGATGAACTCATTTGTAAATACATCTGTTGAATCACATATGTACTAAAAAAGTAAATACATTGTTACAAAAAACATACCATTTAAAAGAAATGTGTTTGTAAAAAAGGGGGGTGTAACAAAATATCCACTGAAAGGTTACTACTCTAAGTCCCCTTCTTTTTAACATATATTCTACAATACTTTAAAAAACATTTAATATTTATTGCATCATTTAACCCACATTTCTGGTCTGCCCTTAAGCGGATTTGCCATCTAGTTTCTCTCTGTTCTAAAAAAATTTTAAAATCACCCCCTCTCAAATCCATTCTCCCATTTTCTAAAACTGTAAATAAAAATTTGCTGAAGCCACAACAGTTTTGACTATGCTTATATAAAGCATTTTTGTTGTCACACTTTTTTCTACTATATACATGTTCCTTAATTCTGGTGTTAAGGTATCTGGTGGTCATGCCAACATAAAAATGTTGGCATTTGTTGCATATAGCCACATAAACTACTCCTTCTGTCTTACAATTGAATACACCTGGCACCCCAATGGTGTAGTGGAGATGTGGAAACTCTACATATGGTCCTTCTGAAATATATCTGCACATGTTGCAATCCTGACATTTGTACATACCATTCGGTTTACTTCTAAAAGGAATTACCAAGGATATAGTGTCTCTACCTTTTTCAAACAAGGCCTTCAAATTGTAATCTTTTCTATATACAAACCTAGGTTTGTCTCCTATGGCTTTTGTTAGTCCTTGATTGCCTTGGACAATTTTCCAATTTTTCTCTATGATATTATGAATATTAATGTTGTCTACTGTCATTTCAAAACTTAATTGTACCCATCCAAGATCTTTATTGTTGATCATTTGGAACTCAGAACTCCTTGTTTTAACTAAAATAGGTGGATAAAAAATATCCCCCTTCTCCCATACTTTCTTAGCTTCAGCTCTCAAAAACTTTCATCATACGGTCTATGAAGGAACAGATTTATGATGAATTCAAATTCTCTTTCCAGTAGGTGATCCTCACTGGTCATCCTACAGACTCTAATGAACTGTCCTTTTGGTATGTTATTTTTAACAAATTTTGGGTGTAAACTCGAGGAATGTAAATAACTATTCCTGAATGTTTCTTTCCTAAATATTCTGCTTGTAAATTTCTTATTCAAGTCATCCCATTCAAGACTGACGTCTAAATAATTTACACATCCACCTATACAATATTTAACAAATTTTAAACAATCAGATGCTTCATTTAATTCACTAACAAACAATTCAACCATAGCGACATTTCCTTCTATAATAGAAACAAAATCATCTATGAACTTTTGTAATACAAAATATTATATTTCATATGGAATGATTTTAACACAGCATGTTCCCACCATCCCATGACGATATTAGCAAAAGAGGGGGTGACAGGAGTACCCATTGCTACCCCTCTTATTTGTTTGTAATATTGTCCATTAAACAAAAAATAATGGTTGTCTAGAAGTACATTGAGCAGTTAACAATAAACATTAATACTAGAACTGGATATATTAGTACTATAGCTCAAACAGGCTCGGACAAACTCAATGCCAGCGTCATTTGTGATAGATATAAATAAAGAAACTACATCTAATGTAAACATAACATGTACCTTAGGATCAAACCTACAAGTGTCTCTGAAAATTCTCATGCTGTTCAAAAGAATCCCAGGAATCTTTTAGGTAGGAATCCAATTTTTTTATTTAAGGATCGAGTAGGTCATCTACCAAGAGAGAAATACCCTCTGTAACATAATTGGGTGCTGAAATGATGGGTCTAAATGGTGGGTCATTTAAACTTTTATGTGTTTTAGGAATGCCAGACATAACACCTATTCTCAGATTTTCAATATTACAAAAATTGTACATGGTCTGATCTAAATCATCATTCATAAGACTGTCATACAAAAACGTAGAAATAAATCTATAACATTTGAAAATATCCTAAACTTTAACTTTCCTGCACTCATCAGTGTTGTCTAACATACTTTCCATTTTCTTGATGTAACTACTTTGATCAATGACCACCAACATGCCCCCTTTATCACTTTTCATGATTCTAAGCTCTTTGTTGTTGGATAATTCTTTCATGGCTGCCCTCATCCTGAAGTCTAAATTGTCATGATATCCCCACCTTGTGTTGACATTACTATGTAATAGTTCCCTCAGTTCATTTTCACATGAAATTTCAAACACTATCAAAGTGTGTAACAATGCTGGATTGTAACATGAAGGTTTTACAAACAATGAATCACAACATGTAACATTTTTCAGAATGTAACTGAGATTCAGTTTTCTAGTATATTTTTTCAGAGACAAAATAGTGTCCGTAATTTCAGCCCTTTTAGCAGGTACAAAATTCAAACCTAGTTTTAATAGCTGAATATGCTCATTTTTCAGCTGAACACTAGATACATTTAAAATGTCATTTTCTAACCTGCTTTCATTCAGTCATTGTCCATTGATGAATCTGAAGCCAACCTCCCTTTCTTCTGGGTCGTCATTGGCTTCGCTTTCAGCAATCTCTGTTCTTTCTCTGGTGCTAAAAAAACTTTAGATTTAGATCGCAGTTCTTTTTTGGACATGTTGAAATTCGGAAAGTTGTTGTTTGGAGCATTGTTCGTTATATTTGCTGTCTCCTGTTCAGAAGCACTGTCTCTCGGAGCCCCATTGTAGTTCCTTGTATTTCCTGCAAAGGAATATGTCACTTCTGTCGCTCGAGTCGACTTGCTTCTCTGTTTGGTCTTAAGGTAGACTGCCCCTGATCCTTCTTGTTTAGGTGGACCAAAAGGAAATTTTTTCTGTCGAAATTAGTAAAGGTTGCATAAGCTGTGCCCATATTATACAATGCTAAATCTCGATCTAACTTGTCATTCTTCCTTTGAATCAAGATTCTTTCATGTTGCTCTACATCATCCAGAAGCAAAGTATGTTCAGTTCTCTCACTGAAAACAAACTTGAACTTGCTTTCAATGAACTGCTCTACCTTTACAATTTCTTCCTTTAAGTCCCTCATACTGCCACCGCTACGTTCTATGAGCAGTTTTAAAAAAATCAATGCCGGTATTATTGAAAAATTCTGTTAGTTTAACAAAAATGTGTTTTTGTCAGAGACTCCGTTTGGACATTTAAAAAATCTCGGGCCCTTAGGCACTATGTCCAGTTCAATGCACTTGACAAAGTATTTGTTTTCAATATCCATACTTTTGTATTTTTTAATCAGTTTGTTTAAATTTCACATTGTTCTCTATACACAGTCATTTCATCTCGATCTATTGACTGCTTAGTGTTTGTAAAAGGGTCAGCACTATTATCTAGAACTGCTGCAATGTTGTCATAAGTTAAAGATGGCTTTTCAGCCCTATCATCTGACATACCTTTGTTTTTAGTGAAGTGGTTGCACCTTCTTGTTACTTGTTATTTGTGAGTTTTGTGCTACCATGGCTGGGACACAAGGAGATTCCTTGATGAATTTAAGTGTATACAGCATTCCTGGTACTTCTGAGCCCAATGTGACACAACTGCTACTGAATACTTTGGGAGATATACAAAGGTCTTTACAGTTGTTGGCAAAAGAATAGTTGAAGAACAACTTGGTTTGTTTTGGGTTGGATAATGATGCAGAGACTGTAATAGAAGTTAATACCAAAGGTTCCAGCAGTTTGGCTACAAAAAACAAAGGTATGTCAGAAGATAGGGCTGAAAAGCCATCTTTAACTTATGCCAACATTGCAGCAGTTCTAGATAATAGTGCTGACCCTTTTACAAACACTAAGCAATCAACAGATCGAGATGAAATGACTGTGTACAGAGAACAATGTGAAATTTAAACAAACTGCTTAAAAAATACAAAAGTATGGATATTGAAAACAAAAACTTTGTCAAGTGTATTGAACTGGGCATAGTGCCTAAGGACCTGAGATTTTTTAAATGTCCAAACGGAGTCACTGACAAAGATACGTTTTTGTTAAGCTAACAGAATTTTTCAATAATGCCGGCATTGATTTTTTAAAACTGCTCATAGAACGTAGCGGTGGCAGTATGAGGGACTTAAAGGAAGAAATTGTAAAGGTAGAGCAGTTCATTGAAAGCAAGTTTAAGTTTGTTTTCAGTGAGAGAACTGAACATACTTTGCTTCTGGATGATGTAGAGCAACATGAAAGAATCTTGATTCAAAGGAAGAATGACAAGTTAGATCGAGATTTCGCATTGTATAATATGGGCACAGCTTATGCAACCTTTACTAATTTCGACAGAAAAAATTTCCTTTTGGTCCACCTAAACAAGAAGGATCAGGGGCAGTCCACCTTAAGACCAGACAGAGAAGCAAGTCGACTCGAGCAATGGAAGTGACATATTCCTTTGCAGGAAATACTAGGAAATACAATGGTGCTCCGAGAGACAGTGCTTCTGAACAGGAGACAGCAAATATAACAAACAAGAACTGTACGAATTTCAACATGTCCAAAAAAGAACTGGGAGCTAAATCTAAAGTTTTTTTAGCACCAGAGAAAGAACAGAGATTGCTGAAAGTGAAGCAGATGACGACCCAGAAGAAAGGGAGGTTGGCTTCAGATTCATCAACGGACAATGACTGAATGAAAGCAGGTTAGAAAATGACATTTCAAATGTATCTAGTGTTTAGCTGAAAGACGAGCATATTCAGCTATTAAAACTAGGTTTTGATTTTGTACCTGCTAAAAGGGCTGAAATTACGGACACTATTTTGTCTCTGAAAAAATATACTAGAAAACTGAATCTCAGTTACATTCTGAAAAATGTTACATGTTGTGATTCATTGTTTGTAAAACCTTCATGTTTAAATCCAGCATTGTTACACACTTTGAAAGTGTTTGAAGTTTCATCTGAAAATGAACTGAGGGAACTATTTACATGGCAATGTCAACACAAGGTGAGGATATCATGACAATTTAGACTTTAGGATGATGGCAGCCATGAAAGAATTATCCAACAACAAAGAGCTTAAAATCATGAAAAGTGATAAAGGGGGCATGTTGGTGGTCATTGATCAAAGTAGTTACATCAATGGAAAGTATGTTAGACAACACTGATGAGTGCAGGAAAGTTAAAGTTCAGGATATTTTCAAATGTTATAGATTTATTTCTACGTTTTTGTACGACAGTCTTATGAATGATGATTTAGATCAGGCCATGTACAATTTTTGTAATATTGAAAATCCGAGAATAGGTGTTATGTTTGTCATTCCTACAACACATAACAGTTTAAATGACCCACCATTTAGACCCATCATTTCAGCACCCAATTATGTTACAGAGGGTATTATCCTCTTGGTAGATGACCTGCTCAATCCTTTAGTCAAAAAATTGGATTCCTACCTAAAAGATTCCTGGGATTTTTTTGACAGCATGAGAATTTTCAGTGACACTTGTAGGTTTGATCCTAAGGTACATGTTATGTTTACATTAGATGTAGTTTCTTTATATACATCTATCACACATGACATTGGTATTGAGTTTGTCTGAGTCTATTTGAACCATAGTACTAATATATCCAGTTCTAGTATTAATTTTTATTGTAAACTGCTCAATGTACTTCTAGACAACCATTATTTTTTGTTTAATGGACAATATTACAAACAAATATGAGGGGTAGTGATGGGTACTCCTGCCACCCCCTCTTTTGCTAACATCTTCATGGGATGGTGGGAACATACTGTGTTAAAACTATTCCGTATGAAATATAATATTTTGTATTACAAAAGTTCATAGATGATTTAGTTTTTATTATAGAAGGAAATGTCGCTACTATTGAATTGTTTGTTAGTGAATTAAATGAAGCTTCTGAATTTTTAAAATTTGTCAAAGGTTGTATAGGTGGATGTGTAAATTATTTAGATGTCAGTCTTGAATGTGATGACTAGAATAAGAAATTTACAAGCAGAATATTTAGAAAAGAAACATTCAGGAATAGTTATTTACATTCCTCGAGTTTACACCCAAAATTTGTTAAAAATAACATACGAAAAGGACAGTTCATTAGAGCCAGTAGGATGACCAGTGAGGATCACCTACTGGAAAGAGAATTTGAATTCATTATAAATATGTTCTTTCGTAGAGTGTATGATGAAAGTTTTTGAGAGTTGAAGCTAAGAAAGTATGGGAGAAGGGGGATCATTTTTATCCACCTATTTTAGTGAAGACAAGGAGTTCTGAGTTCCAAATGACCAACAACAAAGATCTTGGACTAGTACAATTAAGGTTTGATATGCAAATGACAGTAGACAACATTAATATTCGTAATATCATAGAGAAAATTGGAAAATTGTCCAAGGGAATCAAGGACTAACAAAAGCCATAGGAGACAAACCTAGGTTTGTATATAGAAAAGATTACAATTTGAAGGCCTTGTTTGAAAAAGGTAGAGACACTAGATCCTTGGTAATTTCTTTTAGAAGTAAACCGAATGGTATGTACAAATGTCAGGATTGCAACATGTGCAGATATATTTCAGAAGGACCATATGTAGAGTTTCCACATCTCCCCTACATCATTGGGGTGCCAGGTGTATTCAATTGTAAGACAGAAGGAGTAGTTTATGCGGCTATATGCAACAAATGCCAACATTTTTATGTTGGCATGACCACCAGACACCTTAACACCAGAATTAGGGAACATGCATATAGTATAATAAAGTGTGACAGCAAAAATGCTTTATATAAGCACAGTCAAGACTGTTGTGGCTTCAACAAGTTTTTATTTACAGTTTTAGAAAAAGGCAGAACAGATTTGAGAGGGGGTGATTTAAAAAATGTTTTAGAACAGAGAGAAACTAGATGACAAATCCGCTTAAGGGTAGACCAGAAACATGGGTTAAATGATGTAATAAATATTACATGTTTTTTAAAGTATTGTAGAATCTATGTTAAAAAGAAGGGGGACAGAGTAGTAACCTTTCAATGGATATTTTGTTACACTCCCCTTTTTTACAAACACATTTCTTTTAAATGGTATGTGTTTTTGTAGCAATGCATTTACTTTTTAAGTATATATATATATATATATATATATATATATATATATATATATATATATTTGTGATTCAACAGATGTATTTACAAAGAGTTCAAGTCAATTTTATATGATAATTAATTGAGGCAAATTGTTTAATTGACTGTGATATATAAGTAGAAATATCTTAGTTTGTTTTATTTCTGATGAAGTATTTGATGAAAGCAGCAATTAAAGGATTTATACGCCAAAAGCTGCAACCATTTCTTATTACTTACAGGTTTGTTTAGTGTGTCACTGATACTATGATACTCCATTGTGCTCTGAGCTATTTTGAGTTTCTTGTCTTATATTAACATATTACAATGTTATCCGCAAGTTTCATGCTGATACTGGCATAATGGGCCAGATTCCGCAAACTTTAAGAATCTGGTCCCCTATTTTATTAGATTGTCTCTATCTCAGAAACACTAGTAATGTTAGAAACACTTGCTCCAAAACTCGTAAAAATATACCACAACATAAATAGAGCTTGTTGGAAGGACAGATTCATTGCCTGTTTCTCTACCTGAGATGTGATTTATTATGCATATTAAATGGTGTAAGATATTAACCTACTTCAAGTTAAGGTTTGAGAATTGAATGGATTCAAATAAATTTACCAGACAGATTAGTAATATAGTCCTTAGCTAGAAGGGAGGTAAATTTGACAGTTATACATCCTAGGGTACATGACAAGGCTATATATGGTTGTTTAGACCTCCAGGTTATGAACCTGAAAATAGGCCTGTCTTCCCCTTTTCTTCATACTATCAATAAGGACCACCATGTATGGGTTATGATGAATTACTGAACTAAGATAACGCTTCAAGTCCCATTTCATTCAACGTATAGGTAAACAAGCATTTCTGAACAAGGCCCAGCCTGTTGGAATAATCTGCTCGCAGAAATGTAAAAATCGCTAAACACTTGCAACTTTCCAAAGCAAGCTCAGGGAACATTTACTCAAGGAAGGCAAGTGCAACTGCTTCATGGGATATGGAATAAAATCTGTAATTTCTTAGGGGCATAAAGCCTCCAAAGTATGTATTGAACATTAGAACTGTAATGCATTGTTTATAATTGAAAACTCATTTATTTTTGCAGTGTACTTTAATAAACTGCTAACCTTTCTGAACCCATTGTGAGCCTCGCTGTACTTATCGTGTGACTATGTGCATACTGTATTTCTGCTGTACTAATTTTGTCCTGCAGTTTTTGTTTTATAATTTTGCTTTGCTTTCATTTTGCTCTTTTTTTTGTACTATACCTGATTGTATCATGGCTGCTCAGGGATCACAGGTTCTGACTGAAGGAGGCTCTTGTCCAGTCTACTCATCTGGTCAACATGTGGGTAAATTAGTAAGTAATTAAATACATAAGTAAGTAAACTTCATTAGTAGGTCATAGCAGTACTCAATGCTAAACTGCCAGTCTGCAACACAGGAGTGAATTTCATAGTCATTGTATCTATGCCTTACAAATGATTATTACACTGGACTATACTTTGAGTACTAGATGTCTGAGAATCTGGCACAATGCTCAACACTGGGTTAGTTATTGGATGGACACTGTGCATCAGTCGGTGTGCAAATGTAATGCAAATGTTAACTGATGTGCTTTTTGGGGTGCTTCCTTCTCAACTTAGTTGATGAAACAGGCATGCTATGACAAGCTTGTGCAAACAAATCAGGAGTAAAACATATCTTTATGTCTATGAAAAAGGAATGTTTTTATTTGTGCACATTTAATAAATATATCCTCATATTTTACACCACATTGCCACTTATGCTGTTAGCTCTTACAACACCTTTTAAGACAAGACTGTCATATGCATTGTCTTTTGTATATATTTTGTGTATACTTTTAAAGCATGAATTTCAGGTTTCCCCTTTTTGTCCTCATAAGACAAGTGCCCAAGTGTAATTTGCCTTTGCATCTTTTCCTTGTGTTTTATTTGTATTAGTATTTTATGCCAGAATAATATTTCCTCTAATACACGTTAATGTCGCAGCATGGACTGGGCTTACATTAATGCAGGGGAAGACTGCAAAAGGGCAAATGCACTTACTGCAGATTGTTGTCTTTCTCTGAACCTGTACAATTTTGGACTTAGTATATATAAATAAGGAGTACATGCTGCACGGGTGGGGTTTCTTTTGTGCAACAAACAATGTGTTTTTGTTGAGTTTAGGTGCGTTGGGTTCCACCATTTTTCAAATGAGCTCGTGCACCCTTAACATAATGTTGCTGTTAATTTCCACCTTGGCATTTTAGTGCTGACTAAACATCTGGGAAGCCATATTTCACCATGCACCATGTAAACCTTTATTCTTATTTAACATTTGTTAACTGAGAAACGGAACAAGTCCGAGGACTCTTTTCAGCCATGACCCAGGCCAAGTAAACATGGACAACAAATAGAGTATATATAGCTCTATAATCTATGCATACTTTATATATGGATGTATATGTCATATGGAAAGCTTAAAGCATACTTTTGTTATACCAGTGCTGTAACATTAAAAGGCATTGCACTCATATTTGTGACAATATCTGCTTTATTCAGCTGAAAAAGAAGGAGCATTTAAAACGTGTTATTTAAATAATTTGAGCAACAAATAGAAATGTCTTACCAAACAAACAGCTGCACTGAATATTAATAAAGCAGCTACATTAGCAAAGCTAACAATATAAACTAACAGAGATAATATTACAATGTCATGTTTGTTCTTTATCAGCAAAGACTGCATTCTTAGGCCATTTTCTATGCATAACTGTATGAAGATGTTACATGCTCATACACACATGCACTTGATCACACATAATTCCACAAATATGGAAGCATTCAGGGTTATGCAATACTGCTTTCAGAAAATGTATCCTTTCAAAATGGTGCAATGAAATACTTTTCAGTGTATGACCCTTTTTCAGATATAAAATACTAATACAGATGACCACTTATTTCTTAGGCATGCACAGAAACACACACACACACATACACACACACACACACACACACACACACACACACACACACACACACACACACACACACACACACACACACACACACACATAATAACTAGGAAAATGCAGATGAATGACAGAAGCACTGCTCATCATAAAATTGCAGGCACTTCAGGTTATGATGATAGGTCTGATCTCAGATGTACAGTCTGCCTGCATGGCTGCCATTCTGAACAATGTTTTACAAATTTATGAACAGAGTTCCCTCGTACAAATATCTATTTTTCCCTCTATTCTTGCCCAATGGTTCCCTTTCTTTTGCCTTACTGACATATTTATTCTTCAGTTGGAGCAGGAGTGAGAAATCTTCCAACTTGAAGAGCACTCCTACAACTCACTCATTTCCAAGCTGGAGGGTCTATTTAGCTCATTCATTCATTGAAGAGGAGAGAGAGAGTCAAGAAGTAGGGAGTGGGCCAGTGGACTGCCATTCCAACTCTTGCCAAACTTCTGCAGTGACCTTTTTGAATTTTACTGTGTGCTGCTATCCACGTCAATCATGCATGCACACATCCATAAATGTCTTCTGCTCCTAGTTCGGCACACAAATGCATTTTTTGCTCAGCTGGGTCTGCCTCCTGAGTGTAATACCCAGTGCTCCCTGTAGGTGTCACTCAAGTGGTGATCCACAGCTGTCTCCTTCCTCCCCTGATGGACAAGTTCACACCAGTGCTCCTCTCCTGTCCTCCTCACCTGATCTCCTTCAGCACCCCCTGCTGCATATTTGTACAGTAACAGTCACATTTAAAATCAATAAAGGCTAGAGGAAAAATGGCAGTATTTTGATTTCTAGCTATCTAATGTCCAGTTTAGGGTCACCAGCCAAAAATGAATTCAGTTTGTTGAAGGTCAGTGTCTGCATTTCATTTCATCATTGAGTGTGATGCAAAACAGAATGCTTCCACCATCAAACTAACATACACCTTCTGGAGTTTGATATTACATATCTTTGCCAGGTGGGCACTCTTGACTATTTTTCGCATTTCTTCCTTACAGTATAATTCAGTAGGCATTGCTGTAGTGTTTTTGCTTCTTCCTAAGTGTTTATGTACAACCACTTGGCATACTTTGAAAAAGCCATAAAAGGGCACAATATAGATAGATTTTTGAGATCAGAAACCAAAGTTTTTCTTTCTGCTGTGAACTACCAAGAGATGATAGATAACAAACACAAACAATTAAGTTGGTAATTAATTTTATTTTCTGAAGAAATTCTGATCAGTCACCAAAAAGTTGAAAGTGACAGTAACTGCATACAGCCTGGTAACTAATATTTTTGGTATGCTTAGGGTTTCACAGCATTAAAATATGCAAATTGTGTCTATTATGAATGGAATGCTACATGTTTGTTACAATGAACAGATACTACCAATGGAATGCTTCATGTTTGTTACAATGACTAGATGCTACCAATGGAACGCTTCATGTTTGTTACAATGAATAGATGCTACCAATGGAATGCTTCATGTTTGTTACAATGAAGAGATGCTACCAATGGAATGCTTTATGTTTGTTACAATGAATAGATACTACCAATGGAATTCTTCATGTTTGTTACAAAGAATAGGTGCTACCAATGGAATGCTACATGTTTGTTACAATGAATAGATGCTACCAATGGAATGCTTCATGTTTGTTACAATGAATAGATGCTACCAATGGAATTCTTCATGTTTGTTACAAAGAATAAGTGCTACCAATGGAATGCTACATGTTTGTTACAATGAATAGATGCTACCAATGGAATGCTTCATGTTTGTTACAATGAATAGATGCTACCAATGGAATGCTTCATGTTTGTTACAATGAATAGATGCTACCAATGGAATGCTTCATGTTTGTTACAATGAATAGATGCTACCAATGGAATGCTTCATGTTTGTTACAATGAATAGATGCTACCAATGGAATGCTACATGTTGTGCTACAATATATGACTGAGCGTACATTAGCAGAACCACAAGGAACCAACTGCCTAGTTAACTTTTTTGTTCTTTGAGCCCACAATTTGGTCATAGCAAACACAAACCTCTTAGAATGCCTGTATGAATATTAGTATAGAAAAAGCCTGCTTCTAACAATTTTAAGGGAAATAATATTGGCACACTACTTATTTATTTTATTTATTTATTACATTTGTTGACTGGGTATGTCTGACTGGGCCAGAGGCCCGTTTTCAGCGGAGACCCAAGGAGAAAAGCTCCACATTGATACATAACAACAAAAAGAAAGAAACAAAAACATAGTAACAGCTAAAAATTACTACAATAGACTTATTTTACTGCATCAAGAAACAGTACAAGGTAAGGTCCCATTACCTAATGGAGACCCAGAGGGAAACTCAACAGTAGTACAACACAAACAAGTAACAGTAAATGTAATACAATCCATAGAACTGTACAAATTACTGTGCAGAATGAGCAAACACTAGATAGTATACAAGTTAAAATTTACAGTAGTGATGTTAGAAGATCAGGTGAGAAAGGTAAATAGGAGCGGGGAAGTAGATTAAACTGGGGAGTGGCAGGAGCACAGCCAGTGACTGGAAAGGTGTTCCTTTAGGAGTGATTTGAACTGGACATGTACTGGATTTTTTTTATTACTGGGTCTGGAAGGGTGTTCCAGAGTTTGGCTGTTCTGTGTGAAATACTTACACTGAAGTGTGTTTACACCTTTAATTGAAAATATTCTTTCAGATTCCATAATTTGTTCACGCACTTTAGAGAGCTATAGCTCATTACTTCTTAGGTTCAGTGGTTGTGATATCAATTATATGACCAACTGGCCTTAAAACAATCCTGATTGCTATTATCCCAAGTAAGTGCGGTCCATGTTCTTTTCTATGTGTAAGGTCATTTCAAAAGATGGGTACTAAGGTATTTGTTTTTACTGTTACAGTCAGTAATGATCCTGTCCTCTTCTTTCCTATTATCAATGTCGATAGATTTATAGATAGTTATTATGCATTCAGCCCAGGAAACCATTAAGGAACCTCGCCAACATTCTAATTGCCCCAAAGCACTGTCTGGCTAAGTGACTATCTCAAGGTCACACAGTAGGCAAACAGAAGTGAAAAGATTCATACCCTGTACCCTTGGAAAGGGAAGGAGCTCAGTGACAAGTCCAAGCTTTAGTCCCCTGTGCTAACTGCCATACTTTCATCATTACATTACCTGTCTTTATAGCCTACCTGCTTTCAATATAGTAAGGGTTGGGTAAGAGGATGGAATCAGTGTTGTGTGTGTTTTGTGTTGTTTAATTCTGCAATCTGTTTTAAACCAAGATTTTTAAATGGTCCACAGTCTGATATCACCCTAACTATACAACAGGAATCACATCTGTTTACTTTATTCATTTATTTTGCTTCTGTCAACTGAGACATCCTTACTAGGCAGGCAGCCGTGGCCCCTTTTCAGCAGAACCCTGGGTAGAAAAGCTCCACAATACACATTACCATGCATAGAATATGAAAACAAAATACTAGTAGCTGTTATGAAAATAACAATACACCAAAATATTGCATTTTACATTAAAATAAAAACGAAGACAGAGTGCATTCACAGTAAATATAAATCATAGGTTCATAGGAAGTTACTAGGCTAATGGCCAAAGGGCCCTTACAAGCCTAGCCAAGTTCTACTCTTATTTCCATGATCAGCACCTATTGCCCCTGTCCAAGAGGGACACAGGTGGAACCCCCGGAGTGAATTTATGGTTACCCATCCAATCTCCAGATTGTGTTTGAAGACTGCCAATGAGGAGCTCTGTTTGACATGAAGTGGGAGTCTGTTCCAAAGGTTTGGTAACCTCTGGGAGAAAAATTTGTCCCTCCAGCAAGTTCTATTAATATCGCATAACGGGTTAAGGTCTTTAGAGTGAGTATAGATAATAGCTGATGGACATTTTCCATTACAGTTAACTAAGAGCAGCCTTGTGGCTAAACACAAGACATTCTGACTGTAACTCTTTTCATCAAGTTTTGCATAGTCACCTGCACACACACTGAGAAGGGGAAATGCAGTACTGACCCTATGGTATCTAACTGGCAATGTTTTCATCTGCGAGATTTGCATCATTTTGTTCAGTCATTATTTTACACACATTAGGATGCTATGATCTTAATTTGCTTAATAACTTTTTCACTTACCTTTGATGCCTAAATGAATAGAATGTCATGGGTTCTATTCTCACACCAGGTAATATGACTGACATTCCAGTATTAACATTGATATGCAGCATTAGTGACATGCTGCACTCCTGTCTTGCCATCCATCAAATGAGATGATTGGGGTACCAACTTTTTGAGTTTGTGTTAGTTTAAATGGATGTTAAAATCTTACAGCAATCATCTGAAAGAAGAGTAGAGGAACTTTCCTGGTGCCTTGCCTAGGCCTTCCCCATCTATGTAAACACCACCTCAAGTCTCATCTGAAAAATAGGTCACGACCCTACAGGTAAAAACCCAGTCAACAAAAAGTAAATAAACACAACAAACAAAAATAATAAAAAAAGAGTAAATACCTTTAAGTTTAAGTAGGCAAGGTCTGGATACCCTTTTTGGTTGAAGACGCTGGTTACACAATCCAATAACTATTTTACATTTGCCTTGCTAGACTATCTAGCTACAAATACATACTTCCTTAAGTCCCATTTTTTGATGATAATACAGTTAAACATTGTGTAAAAAATCGAGAAGTACTACATACACAATAACTTTTCATTTAGCCAGCAGTATGTCTACATTATAGATTTTTGACAGACAGGACTTACTGTTAAAGCACATTACAATATCGACGTCTTCACTCATATTTGCAATTCACTGTCATTATGAATTGCATACAAAGTGGCCCTGTGATTTTTGATTTATGACTATTGTCATTGTGTAATAAACATTGATGTGTAAAGTTGTAAAGTGAAATGTATGCATATTTCTCTGGCTATATCAACAACAGTTTACTTACACATTATGTATACTTATAGGATGGCTATGCTAACGTTTCAGTGGTGACATTATAAATATTATTCCATGTACAAGTGAATGAGCATTTCATTTCTTCATACTATAGAGTGGAATTGTTCAGTTTGTAAGATGCATAAAAAAAGAACATAATTACTTTGTTTCTGTAAGTGCTTGCATATAATACACAACGATTTATATGATAATACCATTTGGGTCAGGTGTGGTATACATCAAAATTTTAGCTACAGAATTTTGCTTATGGTTTTATTATAAAATACTTCTAAAATGCAGGATTTGAAGTCAAATCCTGTTACGTTTTTAGAATTGTTTGCCTTCTTCCTTATTTTTTTAGCTCATCTGCAGAAGAAGAAAGTCCTTACATCAAAAACCATTATCAGCTGAAAATAAAGGGATGAGCATGGTTCTGAACTGAGATTTTTTTCCATGGTTTCAAGCCCTCCTCCTCCCACATACACACATGGAGGCTCACTTCATCCCCAAACTTGATATACTCAGCCTCATTCATGAGAAGTGCTTTCTCCAAATGTAATCTCTGAATATGTAGCCTTTGCAGTTTGGAAGTGATATTGATACAGACAGTGGCCATGTCTTTCAGGGTCTATAATCTTGCTATAATCCAAGACCAAATCTGAAATACAAGACATACTCAGGTAAACATACGGTGTTCACACAGTGCCTAAAGTTGCACATAATTAATTTAAGCTGAAACTCTGTGTTCCTTGAAGTGTGACTCCTTGTCATGTAGAAACAGAAGCTATACCAATGGAGCCCCAAAGAAGAGACAGTGATAGAAATGGAAATATATATTTTTTATTTTCTGTTTAATTTGCAATTGCTGCAACCTCTTAGCCCTTCTCATTTTCTGTTTTCATTACTCCTTTTTCAGGTTACCTTCTGTTCTCTATGAATTAATTTTAGCTCTGTTTGAAAACTAGGCTGCATATATTTCACATGGTGTGTTGTTACATTTATTATGATTAAAAAAATGTTGCTGTTCTGTCCTCATTATGTGTGTATTCAGCTGTGTTCTTTCATATTCACTAATGTCAAGTGCTAAGTATACGTAAATTAGCAAAGATCCATTTGGCAATATATACGTTAAACCGAAGAGCATTAGGCTGTAACTGCATTTCAAATGAACAATTCTAGTGGCACAGCAGTACATTTAAGTGTGTGTTTTTGTGCTTTTACGGTGCTATATATTACCTTCTGTTTAAACCAGGTAAAGGCAATGTTTAATTAGGTGCATACATAATTTTAGACACTAGAGGGCACTAGAATGTTGCATTCCAAGCAAAACGTGTGCTGACAGCTTTTTGAAAGGTTTATGTATAAGTCTGGAACACTGAGCCCTTAAAGGGGCACTGGCTCAGATTTGTTGCTAGAGGAGTTTGTTTACATTTTAGTAGTCTGTAAGTCACATGTTCAGCTAGAGGCAAGGTTTTCAGATAGCCTGTTTAGCATACTGCAGGTCAGATTACACAAACTCTCAGTGGGGGGCTTAGAACTTGCAGCTGCAGTTTGTCCTTTTGTATTTTCCTTCCCCCGCTCATGAGCAATTAGATTAGCTGAATGACTGGATTTTACTCAGCTAGAGATGCTATCTTCTTGTTACACACAGACCTGCAGCCTCTTTAGCAATGAAGTGATAGCTACTTTACTATGTACCTGCTTTTGCAAATAAGTATTCAAGCCGAGGCAATAGTATTTTTCCCTCCACTATCAATTATTTTTCATACAGTGTGCGGTTAGTGTTGCTTGTGTGTGTGTGTGTGTGTGTGTGTGTGTGTGTGTGTGTGTGTGTGTGTGTGTGTGTGTGTGTGTGTGTGTGTGTGTGTGTGATGATATAGGTGCACTTTTATAGTCCTACATATTTCCCTCATTTTATAGCACATCATTGCTTTGGACAGTTGTGCCTTGCAAAGAAACGTGTTGACTAACAAATGTCCAAATATCCTAAAATAATAAAATATTTTGCATCTTTTCTCTAAAAATGTCATGCAGCTTTGGAACTGAATCTAATCACTGCTCTAAAACTATTTTCTCATTAGCTGATGCTGTATGTTATCCTTCAGAAATCACACCATAACTATTTCTCTAATAGTGATTCCATCTTACTTGATTTCTTTCCTCACTACTTTCCATCATTCATTGTGGTAAAACGTTTTCAACTTTCACATCTTTCCTGAATGTTGGCTGGTTTACACTGATTAGCATTTGAAAGCTGAAGCAAATGCAATCTATACATTTCCCATATACTTTTCAGCACCATTCCTAGTATATTATAGTAGGTAATTACAAGGGTACTTTTACTAAGATAGTAAAAAGTAAGTGCTGCAACCAAAAATTTCATGCCATCGATAACCCTATATTTTGACAAATAGCTACTTTTCTATGTATGTATGCATGCATGCATGTATGTAACACAATCTACATTTATACTCATGCGGTTTGAAAATAACATCCTCTTCGTGTGTTACTCACAGACTTGAAATCCTAGTCATTTTTGAATGTCTAAAAATTTCACATATGATAAATATCTAATAATGCAGATTGCAGTTCACAGACCTATTAATCATGTCTGTACATCGGTTACATGATAGCATCACATAACACAGTGTTTAGTACAGAGAAGTAACAAAACCTAAAAAGTTATACAGATGCAGTACTGTCATCTTGGAAGACTTAGCAGGACATGGTTGAGCAACAACATTTACATAAGGCTAGCCAGTACACTTCTGGATCACTCAAACCATACAAACACACCCCAGGCCTGAATGAGAAATAGTCTACTGACACAAAGTGTACTGTCTAGACAGCTAGACTGCAGATCTCATGCCAGTGACAGAACAGTGTTCCCACTCAGTATGTCACCTCTGCTGATTGCTCTCATTGCTATGCACTGATAAGCCCTACAGTGCTATACCCCAAACTTGAATGCATCAAATGAAAACAAGGACATGTTGTCTCAGTCCAAGGATAGGACTGCCATCACCTTGTCAAATGTCTGCAACAGTACACACAAGGTATGGTCAGTGTGTTGATGTCACATTTTAGGTCTATGCAAATGTCTGACATAATG
>NC_056740.1:491715310-491730452 GCF_019279795.1 Protopterus annectens | reverse complement strand
AAACCTTTCCCTCATCTTATAGCTCCTCTTTGGATCTTTGATCCAATCCGGATCTGATTTCTCATCCTTCAGGATTAGAAACTCTGAATCTGGATGACCTCAAGCTCTCAGCTTGGTTGATCCAGTTCCATTAGTTGCCAGGACTCCCGGTATCTCGTCAGCAGTTAGATGCATCCTGGTAGCAGCGCATAAGCCTTCTACCAGGAAGGTTTACAACAGCAAATGGAAACGGTTTTCCATTTGGGCCCTCAGCGAATTTGGATCCTTTCACTGCTCCCATTCCAGCAGTGCTTGATTTCCTATCTCATATTTTTCAGCAAGGGGCCAGTTCTTCTACAGTAAAGGTTCAAATGGCTGCCATTTCCCATTTTCACATTGGAGACTATCTTAGTCCTTTACCTTCCACTAAGATTTGTAAGACCTTCTTGAAAGGAACCTTTCTTTTGAGACCTCTTATTAGGAATGCTCTAACTGGACCACCCTTTGAACCTGCAGCTTCTGTTGATTTAAAATTCTTATGTTGGAAAACTGCTTTCTTAATAGCTATTACCTCAGCTAGAAGGGTGTCAGAACTCCAGGCCCTTTATACTAAACCCCCATATCTTGTTTTCCATAAGGACAGAGTCTCTCTCAGAACTAACCCTTCCTTCTTACCTAAAGTGGTTTCCGAGGCGAACATCAATCAGTCCATTAATCTACCAGTTTTCTTCCCTAACTATCAGAATAAAGGGGAATACAAACTTCATTTGTTAGATGTTCATAGACAATTGCACTTTTACTTGCACAGAACAGCTGCCTTTCGCAAGTCAGAGCAGCTCTTTGTTTCCTTTGCGAAGCCTTTCTTGGGTAAGCCAGTGTCAAAGGTGACTCTAGCTAGATGGATTTCTCACTGCATTTTGCTCACATACAAGATATCTGGTCTGCCAGAGCCCTTAGGGGTTGATGCTCATTCTACCCATTCTATGGCTACGTCTGCTGCATTCTGGTCAAGAGTGCCCTTGGATGACATTTGTTCTGTGGCTACTTGGGCTTCCTCTCATACCTTTATCTCTCATTATAAATTGGATTTAATATCCAGAGGAAGGGCAGCTTTTGGCTCTGCAGTGCTCCGGAATATCCTTCCTTGAGGACCTCCCAAGTTTTTGGTAGCTGGGGACTCTGTCCCACAGATTGCTGATCAAATGAAGTTAACTACTTCAGATAAAGAAGTTATGTACTCACCATAACGTTCCATCTGAGTAGGTAACTTCATTTGTCTGCAACCGACCCCCCCTCCTTCCCCCTAACCTGATTCTTTGGTTATCTGAATCCTAGAATGATTTCAGCTTTTGGTATTCATTGGGTTAGGATGTTTCAGGTTGTTGTTTTGTCTTGGTGAAATTGTATAATTGGGCAAACGTGATCTGAGGACTGGAAGGAGGTAGCAGGGTATTATGGGTAAGGGGGAGGAGCTTGGAGCTCGGATCTTTAGCTTGGAAAGCTGCCGGCTCGGATCCAGGTCGGATCCGATACCCACAGGTTACTGACAAATGAAGTTACGTACTCAAATGGAACATTATGGTGAGTGTATAACTTCTTTTTTATGAAAATGTGAGCATGCCATTAACACACAAACCTAAGGCTCATTCTACCAGAGCTGTCTCTAGGTCTTCTGCTTTTCAAGCTAAATTGCCCCTTGACAATATTTGCGCTGCAGCCACTTGGTCTAAGCCTCATACCTTTAACATGCATTGCAAAGTAGATAAGGCATCAAGGGACAGGTCTACCTTCGGTTCCATGGTACTGAAGAACATACTTCCATGAGCCACCCAAGACTGAGGGTGCTAGAGATGCTACCCATCATTGAGAATAAACTGCGAGATTTAACAACTTAACATAAAGAAGTTATGTACTTACCATAACGTTCCAAGTGAGTTGTTTATCTCGCCTTTATTCTCACGTCCCTCCCTCCTTCCCACTTCTGGCAGACTGTTGACTTAGAGGCTAGTACCATCCTGGTTATTCAATATTTCTTCTTCCCCTTCAGGAAGTGTTCTTGGTAAAAATAAATAAAAGGGTATATATATATATATATATATATATATATATATATATATATACATACTTTTACTCGCAGCAAACAAGATCTGAGGTAATTCCAGCAGTGTATTGTGGCATAAGAGGCTTGGTCTCGAGCTACTGGCAAACCTTGAGCTTTGCTATCGGCCGTGTCGGCTCCGTCCCCATCAGTGAGAATAAAGGCGAGATAAACAACTCACATGAAACGTTATGGTAAGTACATAACTTCTTTTTTTCTTCTATCAAAATCCATGAGTCAGCTATTTCTGCTCATTGTTCCTTTGAGCATCCCATTTTCTCTCATCCCTTGATGAAACAGTTCCTCAGGCGAGTTACCAGGAAAAGTCCAAAACTTACTCGGATCCGATAAAAGTTAAGAAGTCACGGCTTGGAACCAAGGTAGAAAAAACACAGCTTTATTTCGACAATAAAATCCAAAGATTCGTCGGCACAAGAAATAGATCCAATATTACATCAAGCGCTTTCACCCAGGACCTCCCAGGCTTTGTCAAGATACACACCCATTTTTTTTACTTTGCTTTTATAGCACTTGTGACTACAAACTCATTAAAGATAATTGAATAATTGTGTGATTATTGCATATACAGTTAAAGAAATGTTGCTGTTTTATAACTAGTTCATACAACTATACACTTGTATTTTATGAGTTTAAACATTGAAGAAAGTGCCCTACGAAATTCATTATTAACTTTGCTATTAAAGTTGTGAAGTATACATTTAAAAATGTAAAAAATCTTAGAAAATTAAAATAATCAACACTAAAATTGAAATAAATGCTAATTGTCTATTTAACAATCCCTAATACATTTCACTGAAACCATTTAAGAACAACACAACAAACACTGATTTTGAATATGTAATCAATTGTGTGTATGTTAAAAATACAAAATGTTATTACATGTACCCTGATAAAATCCTATTCTACATATAAATAGTTATTATAAATATAAATAATTGTAAGTGGTTGCTGTGTGTGGTTGTGCATAGTTATTAAATCACTCTTTATCTTCAGCTCTGCCTAAGATAATTAATGGTTTGGGTGCATTGAAAGTGCCCTTAAGCGTTGGATGGTTTGGGCGCATTGAAAGTGCCCTTATGCTTTGGAAGCTGGCTGTTATATCCTTTGTAGAATTGAACACGTATATCTAAGGCTACTGCAGCAGTGATGATTCAAACATCTACTTTTATGGTAAGTTTACTTACACAACCATACTTTCTGTTTTTCATTTAAGATGAACATTGTGGTTCTCAAAGTTCATTTTTTATTAGCTAGCTTAGTAGTAGAGATCAACCTTTACATTCTAAAATATGGAATCCTGCATTTACCGTGTTGTTAAATGCACTAATATCAAATCTAGAATGATATTTGGCAGTGAGTTTGTGCGAGTAGTATAAATACATTCTAGCTTTGTCCTTTTTAAACTTGGTTTAGACTTCAGCTGTCCATAAATTAGTTCAATAGTAGTAATCAGAGCTGGTTCTGAGTTTACCAGACTTTTGTTTTCATATTTGTTATTGCTATAGTCACTTTTGGTTTAACTGTAATCCTCTCCTGTGTATTGTGTATGCACATCTTTGTGTCCTGCCTTACAATGTGTTCTTTAGTTTGTTTTGGTTTTCTGCTGTTGTACATGCAGGTTGCTCTTAAACATCACTTAATTCTTTTTTCACATATTGCATTTATTTTCTACTTGATATACTTCTGCGAATACATGTTCAACTTTTCATACATTTTCTTACATGTCCTGCATACTTTGCCAGTTGCCAGACAAATTCCAATGTGTGTATAAATTCTTAAAATGTTCAGGAACTCTGATTAGTTCTTCATTCTTGCGAAGCTAACAAGAAAGGACAACATTTGTCAAAGCAGACTACTTCCATTTGATTGTCTTGTGTTATTACATTTTGTTATACCCATCACAACAAGACAATTCCAGAAAGGTTCAAGAGTCATTCTGCCAAGACCTTGGGTTCACCTTTGGCTTTTTGTAAAATGTTTGAAGTTTCTATTTCAGCACTGCTTATGTTCTCACTACTGGCAGGTTGTATTTCTAACATTTCATGAGAGTTAATATAGTCTGATAACTATAGAAAAGCAGTATCTTGACCAAACAATGCTTTTCTTGGTTTTTGAGCCTCTTGATTTCTGTCTAGAATATTCATTTTTATGGAGTTATTTAATCTTTTATTAAAGGAATGTATAGTCTCATGCAGTTGGCTTTCTGAGTTTGTAAATTTAAAATTATGTATATTTCTAAGGAAAAAAAATATTTCTTTAAATGTTCAGGTGAATTTGTATATCTGTATTTTAGAGGTTAAAGTTCCATATACGTTTTGAAGTATATCACCTGCCACTTATAGTGCCAGTATTTTACAACAGAAACATGGTTTGAAGTCTTGTCACCTAGTCTAACTGTTATGAACCTAGACAGTGACTGTCCACATCAGTATGAAAACAGAGTAAGCTTGTTTTAATCCTTTAGTTTAAAGGGGCACTGGCTCAGATTTTTGCTAGAGCAGTTTGTTTACATTTTAGTACACTGTAAGTCACATGTTCAGCTAAAGGCAAGGTTTTCAAATAGCCTTTTTAGCATACTGCAGGTCAGATTACACAAACTCTCAGTGGGGTTTTTTAGAGGAAATGCTTAGAACTTGCAGCTGCAGTTTGTCCTTTTGTATTTTCCTTCCCCCACTCATGAGCAATTAGATTAGCTGAATGACTGGATTTTACTCAGCTAGAGATGCTATCTTCTTGTCACACATAGAACTGGAGCCTCTTTAGCAATGAAGTGATAGCTGCTTTACTATGTACTTGTTTTTTGCAAATAAGTATTCAAGCCTAGGCAATAGTATTTTTCATGCTTGTTGCTACAATTGTTTTTCCCTCCACTATCAATTATTTTTCATACAGTGTGTTATTAGTGTTGCTTGTGTGTGCGTGCGTGTGTGTGCGTGTGTGTGTGTGTGGTGTGTGTGTGTGTGTGTGTGTGTGTGTGTGTGTGTGTGTGTGTGTGTGTGTGTGATGATGATGATGATGATGATGCAGGTGCGCTTATATAGTCATAGTATAGTTTCATAGTTTCATAGTATAGTACTAGGCTATCTGCCCTGGGGCATTTGTAAGCCTAGCCATAGTGATGTGGCTTTTGCCACCCCATAAAATGGTACAGAAATGTACAGAATAAATCTAGAATACTGTGCCTCTGTCTAGTAGTGACATAATGAAGGTCCCCTTATATAATAGAATTAGTTTACTGTGCCCCTGTCTAGCAGTGACACAGATGTGACCCCTGGGGTAAACTTACGATCTCCCATCCACTCATCAAGATTTCTCTTGAAGAGAGTCAGTGAGGGGCTCTGCCTAATACGAACTGGGATCCTGTTCCAAAGCATGGGAAGCCTCTGGGTTATGAATCTATCCCTCCAGCATGTCCTATTCATACTTGTGCCGAGGTTTGTCTTTAGCTCTCGTGGTCCTGATGGATTTGGATTTTTTGAGGTGGAGCATGTCCATCAGATCCTGATTAGACATGGCCTTGTACGTCAGGCAGAGATCACCTCTGAGCAGGCGGTATGCTACTGAATAGAGCTGAAGTTTCTTTAGTCTGGCAGAATAAGACATATGTTGGAGACCCTTGATCCTTTTGGTGAGGTACTTTTGTGGTCTCTCCAGCTGTTGCAAATGCCGGGTGAGGTACATACCAAATGGGGCATTGTACTCAATCATGGGTCTGTTGAAGGAGGAATATAGGGGTACAATGATATCCTTGGATCTGGATGTGAATCCCTTCATGATGAGGTGTGCAAGGTAGAATGTTTTTCTAACCACTTTGGCAACGTGGGTGTCAAATGAGAGGTCGCTGTCTACTTGGGTCCCTAGGTCTCTGATTACTTTTTCCGTACTCAATGGGTTGCTGTCTATGTGATAATTTGCGGGTACTTTGTTTTTTCCAAAAGGGATGACTATACATTTTTTGGCATTTAGTTTAAGGCCGTGACTACGGCACCAGTTGTACGTTTCAGTGAGGCCTTTTTGTAGGATGTGTGTGTCTGCTGGTGTATCGACTATGGCGCCTAGTTTGCAGTCATCTGCGAACTTTGTCAGCCACAGCCCTCCCATGTTTGCTTTAACATCTGAGAAATAAATGCCGAACAAGAGGGGTCCCAGGACAGATCCCTGTGGGACACCACTTGTGACTGGCTTTGAGTCTGACATTGCTCCAGCGATTTTAACTTTATGGGTTCTGTCCTTTAGCCAGTTTGCAACCCATCTAGTGACATAAGGGTTTACTTTTAAGCTGTTTAGCTTATCTATGATGCCTGAGTGGGGTATTGTGTCAAGGCCTTAGCCAAGTCCAGGTATGCTGTATGGACTGCTTTGCCCTCAACAATAGCTCTAGTGACTGTTTCAAAAAAATCAAACAAGTTTAAAAGGCAGGATCTGCCCTTTACAAAGCCGAACTGGGTGGGGTCAAGTGTCTGTAGGTCCCCTATGTCTCTGTTTATGAGTTCCATAATGATTCTTTCCATAGCTTTGCAGACCAGGCTAGTTAAGCTTATGGGGCGGTAGTTTCCAGGGTCTGTAGAGGCACCCCCCTTGTGGAGTGGGACCACTGTTGCTGTACGCCAGTGTTCAGGTACATATCCCAGTAAGGCTAAGGTTAAATAGCATTTTTATGTGTGGGTTTAGCTCCTCTTGGAGTTCACGTAACACGCACCCCGGATACCGTCAGGTCCCATTGATGCTGTGTTTTTTGCTTTGTTTAGGGCGGTTCTCACTTGGACATCTGAGATGACAGGAGATTACATTCAGCTGGGATAAGTATTTCTTCTTTTGGGGGTGAAGGAGGGAGAAATTTGCACTGAACCTGTCAGCCAGAATGTTAGCAATATCTGTGGGTTCAATGTATTTTTTGTTGTTGTGAACCAACTCTGAGCATATCTGAGGGTTTCTGCCCAGGTTTCTAACATAGCTGAAGAAGGCTTTGTGGTTATCTTTAGTGTCCTTAGCGATTTTTCTCTCAAAGTTTGCCTTGGATGTTTTTATGAGAGAACGTAGTTTTCTGCTAATGTTGATCAGCGATGTCTTCCCTTCATGGGATTTCGCTCTGACATGCAGTAGCTTCCTTCTTTTGTTATACAATTTGTTTGTGGCTGAGGTCCACCAGACAGGACGCTTACATTTGGTGGAGAGGGACTTGGATTTGTTTGGGATTGCATGATCCATGCATTCTTGGAGATATCCATAGAAAGAATTTGTGAAGGATTCTGCATTGTGGGATGTGGTATCCACTGGCACAGTGGGCTTAAAGGATAGCATCTCAGTCTTAAGAAGAGTGAAGTCTGCTTTTGAGAAGTTTTTCACTGTGGTCTTTTGTGCTGGGGGTGGAGGTGGGATATGTATGTCCAGGGTGATTAGTTTGTGGTCAGATCTCACTAGTGAGGGGTATACTTCCGGTGTGGAGCATTTTGTCCCCATGTTTGTGATTATCAGGTCTAGTATATTATCTTCCCTAGTGGGAGAGGTGACTAGTTGTTCCAGTGCATTTGAATTTATGAATTCCAGGAACCTTTGGGCTAGGGTATTAGGGCTAGAATAATGTACCCAATCTATGTTTGGGTAGTTGAAGTCTCCAGTATGATGGTATTTTGTGATACATTCATATCCTCCAATGTCTTCAGGAAGGCTGAGTGGGGTTCTTGAGATTGGGAGGGTGGTCTGTAACATGCTACCAGTTGTATAGCAGTTTTGCCTATGGTTAGTTGCACCTGTATGGTCTCTGATGCTTCATGTGTTGCTACTAATCTGGAGGTGTGGGTGTCCTTTATGAATATGGACACTCCCCCTCCCTTTGTGGTTCGGGCCGGGTTTTGGGGCCGAAAAGCATGATATGAGGTATAGCCTGGTAGCGCTGGTGTGCTCTCAGGAGCCTTGAACCAGGTTTCAGTTACTGCACAGACATCGATGTTCTCCATGCTGAGGAGTGCATCAAGTGCCTGCATCTTGAGATTTAGACTTCTGGCGTTGAGCAGCATTACCCTTAGTTTTTTTCCATTTTTGTTTTCTAAGGAAGTGGGTTTGTCTTTTGAGCCTTGCCTAGAAAAGGCACTCTGGGGGTGGCAAGAGCCTTAGTCAATATCCGGAAGCCCAGTGGTGACAGGTGTAAGCCATCCCTTGCAAAGCAGCGTGGCTTGTCCAACATATCATCGCAGGCAGACAGACATTGGATCCCCTTAGAATGACACCAGTACTTGAGCCAATTGTTAAAGCTGATCATCTTGTCTTTGTATTGTGGTATCATTCTTGGTGAGGGCAAGATGCTGCTCAGGGTCAGGGTCATACCAGCCTGGGCTACATAATCGGAGAGCTCGTCTATGTCTCTTTTCATGTAGTCCAGGGAGGTACGTCTCAGGTCATTCACACCAGCATGGACAATGACGGAGTCATATTTGTACTTGCTTAGGAGTGACCTGAGTGCGTGTGTTATGTGGTGGATCCTAGCTCCCAATAGACAGCTCACAGTCACCTTCTCCTTGTTCAGCCTGGTCAGTGGGACATCAGTGTGTCTGACTATGGAGTCACCTATTACTAGTGTATCAAACAAGGTGTTTGGCCTTAAGGGCTGCGATTGGTCGACACACTGATTTATTGAAGTATGTGTTGCATGTGTTTTGTTTTGAGGTGGTGGATTTTTGGATGTCTGCTTTGGGAGCCTCTGTTGTTTTGGTAAGTTTTTTATTAGAGCCTCCGAGTATGTCTTTGTGTTTTTATTTTTTGGTTTGCAGTTGTGGTAGGTCTATGTGGGACTGGGATTGTTGTGTGTGTGGTTGCCATCTCCTCCTGTCTGGTCATGCCAGCCCTGAGTTGAGAGAGTTCAGCCTCCAGTTTGGCTATATAGTTGCATCTCTCACATGTATTTGTGTTTGTTGGGAGGAGGAGAGGGTTGCCTGTGTACATGAGACAATTGTAACATTGTCTCAAGATACCCAGATTGACCAGCTGAACTGGAGACGACGCCAGTAATCTACCACTCGACATGCTAGAACAGTATAAGAGAGTGGTATACCTTTAAGGGAAGTGGATATTCACAGGGGTGGTAAGTAGATGTAGTGCTTTACTTAGTACGAGAGTGCTTACTTAGTAGAGAAGTATTGAGAACAAGTGCTAGGCTTATAATACAGTGAGTAGTCTGGTTATACTAAGAGTAGAGCTTCCTTAAGGGAAAATTGGAAGAGCAGACTTGGCGGAGCCAGAAACAGTTTAACCGGTGCTGCAGCTATGCGCACGACCACGCAAAGCCGTGCAAACGCGGATTTTAAACAGTGAACTACAAAAGAGCTAGAAATGGTCCAAAACAGCCAATTACTACAGCTTCTTGTGCTGAGGTCACTTCCCCCAAGGACAGGTAGGCTGCTCAAGGCTCCCCACTCCCACTGGTGAGCAAAGAAACTTCCTTCTATCCAAGTAAGGTAATGGACAACACAGGAACTACACCACAGCCCAGAATACAGCAATGCCTGTAAACTGGTCTAAACTAGTCGAGGAAGGTGGGAAAACAAGGAATTTTTTTTTGTTTTTTTGGTAGAAACACACAGAAAATGCAGAAACAGTGATAAATTAGTTACACAGGCTAGCACACTTTAGTGGGCAGCCTCCACAGTTAAATTAAACAAACAAACAAGCAAACTTTTGATCAAATTCGACTAAAATGTAACTTTAAGTGCAGATTTTAAAATAATGCAGCAATCAGTTAAAAAACAGTTCAGGCTAGTTCAAGGTAAGCTACAGAAGCTATTCCAAGTGAAAAAAAAGCAAATATACTTAAATCCAGAAGGTAGTAATTTTTCTGAGTTCCCTGCTGCTAGGACCACTCTGTAAACCCATGTGGAGCTTGTCTGAGCAGTATAGCCAGTATAGTCATACAGATTTTCCCTCATTTTACAGCACAGCATTGCTTTGGACAGTTGTGTCTTGCAAAGAAACATGTTGACTAACAAATGTCCAAATATTCAAAAGTAAAATATTTTGCATCTTTTCTCTAAAAAATGTCATGCAGCTTTCAAACTGAATCTAATCAGTGCTCTAAAAGTATTTTCTCATTAGCTGATGCTGTATGTTGTCCTTCAGAAATCACACCATAACTATTTGTGTAATAGTGATTCCATCCTACTGGATTTCCTTTCTCACTTTTTTCTACCATTCATTGTGGTAAAATGTTTTCAACTGTCACCTCTTTCCTGCCTGTTTGACTGAAGTACAGTTAATTTACACTGATTAGTATTTGAAAGCTGAAGCCAGTGCAGTCTATACATTTCACCACATACTTTTCAGTACCATTCCTAGTATATTATAGTAGGTAATTACAGGGGTACTTTTACTAAGGCCGTAAAAAGTAAGTGCTGCAACCAAAATCTCATGCCATCAATAACCCTATATTTAGTTAGAATAGCTATTTTTATATGTACGTATGTATGTGTGTAACACGATCTACATTTATATTCATGTGGTTTGAAAATAAACACTAAACTGGAATGTAGCACAGAACACCAAAAATAAATAAACGTACTTTATTCAAAGCGTTTTCGCCACTGTTAAAACAGTAGCTTCCTCAGACAGTTTAAAATTAAAGCATTATAGTGCTTTATAACAATTCAAGACAGGCAGTTCATTTTAAATAATGCATACTTGCTTGAGGCCTTGGGCACGTACCCTTTACTTGTATATAAAAGGGGCAAAAACCTCAAAGACTTGTTGCAAACTTGGGATACACAAAACATAACATCTAGACAAACGGGCACTTTCAGTTGCGGCATATGCAATCAATGTAGATTAATAAAGGCAGGGAATTCTTTTTTCATCAGAGATGTAAAATACTTCATCAAATATAGAATTTCCTGTGAGACAAGGTCGGTGGTATATATTGCTTTTTGCAATTGCTGCAGGGCATACTATGTTGGTAAAACTGACCGTAGACTACAGGACAGGGTTTACCAACATGATTATGCCATAAAAAAGCAGAAAGTTGATAATGCCCTATCAAAGCATGTTATGGAAAACCCTGGGCACAGTTTTTGCTTCATGGGTATCGATATGGTACACTTAGGAATAAGAGGAGGCCCCCAACCTTTATTATTGGAAACAAAAGAGTTGGAATGGCAATTGTTACTTAATGCCTTTGCCCCACCAGGCTTAAATGAAGCATGCAACATTTCGGTAATATTAAAACATAAAAGTTACCTTAGACCTTGACAGTAAGGTCGCAAGTCACTTGATATACAATATGCTTGCTGTTGGCTTTTGGTGTATTGAATAATAACTTATGAGCTTGTCATTGTCCAAAACTTTAAAAATTTTAAAATTCTTAAACTTTAAAATTTTTCTTTTGACATGGTGGGCTTATTGACACCATGTTGCTATTTTTTCATTTAGGTAGGCTTTGTTGAGTATATTTTATATTTCATTATTTATTATTTTATTATTTACTATTTATGTTGTAAAAACTTTATAAAATAGATATAAAAACTTGTCTATACCTAGTATATGGGGTTGCAGTATTTGAATTTTTGGTTTTGTCATGTCTATGCATGGGTTTGCTTTTAAAGTTGAAAACGCCAGGCAATATATTTATTTCATTTGTATCCTGGCGTTTTGTTCAATTAAGTGATGAATATGAGCCTCACCTGTAGAGGAAATGATGTCATTAGATTGTGTCTTGAATTGTTATAAAGCACTATAATGCTTTAATTTTAAACTGTCTGAGGAAGCTACTGTTTTAACAGTGGCGAAAACGCTTTGAATAAAGTACGTTTATTTATTTTTGGTGTTCTGTGCTACATTCCAGTTTAGTGTTTATTGGTCGTTTATTTTTCTTGGTGTACTAGTTTGGTTTGAAAATAACATCGTCTTCGTTTTTTACTGACGTACTTGAAATTCTAGGCATTCTTGAATGTTTATAAATTTCAGATATGATACATATCTGATAATGCAGATCACAGTTCACATACCTATTAATCACGTCGGTACATAGGCTACACGATAGCATCACATAACACAGTGTTGTTTAGTACAGAGAAGTGACAAAATGTAAAATCTTATACAGATGCAGTACTGTCATCTTGGAAGACTTAGCAGGACATGAATGAACAACAACATTTACATAAGGCCTGCCAGTACACTTCTGGATGACCCAAACCATACAAACACACCCCAGCCCTGAATGAGAAATATTCTACTGACACAAAGTGTACTGTCTAGACAGCTAGACTGCAGGTATCATGCCAGTGACAGAACAGTGTTCCCACTCATTATGTCACCTCTGGTGACTGCTGTCATTGCTGTGACTGCATACCTCATGCCAGTGACAGAACAGTGTTCCCACTCATTATGTTACCTCTGGTGACTGCTCTCATTGCTGTGACTGCATATCTCATGCCAGTAACAGAACATTGTTCACACTCATTATGTCACCTCTGGTGACTGCTCTCATTGCTGTGACTGCATATCTCATGCCAGTGACAGAACAGTGTTCCCACTCAGTATGTCAGCTCTGGTGACTGCTCTCATTGCTATGACTGCATATCTCATGTCAGTGACAGAACAGTGTTCCCACTCATTATGTCACCTCTGCTGATTGCTCACATTGCTATGCACTGATGATAAACGCTACAGTGCTATACCCCAAACCTGAATGCATCAAATGAAAACAAGGACATGTTGTCTCAGTCCAAGGATAGAACTGCCATCACCTTGTCAAATGTCTGCAACAGTACACAGAAGGTATGGTCAGTGTATTGATGTCACATTTTAGGTCTATGCAAATGTCTGACATAATGCTGAGGGTCAGTTAAACATTAAAGGGTAATGTAGCCATAATGACTTATTATGGAGTACAATAATTTTATGCCAGGTAGTACAACATTCATACACTGTATACATTGTTTTCTGTCATTTCACTTTCTCAACAATGCAAACAGTTCTGCTGTTATCCTACAATGTGGAAATATACTTTTAGTACATCTGGGTGTTGACTAGACTGCATCACATTACTGTACTGTCATTGTCATCTACTCTGTTATCCACACCCTCATTTGTGTAACTACCTCTAAATGTAATCAATAATGTGTTCTGAGCATACATTTCATATATATATATATATATATATATATATGTGTGTGTGTGTGTGTGTGTGTACAATGAATAATCATCAAAGAATTTGTGCAAAACATCGAACAAACTCATTGGTAAGTATCACTATCACCACCTAAATCATCTAAAATGGTAATGGCAAATGTAAAACATGATTAGTGACTCCGTTTTACCTGCATATTTACATATGTATCTCAATATTTAATTCAACACACATACATATGTGTATATATGTACATGCATGTATATATTGCAATCTTTAAGCTTTTTTGCCTGAGTAATGTGCATGCATATGCCTATGCATATGCATGCACATAGGCAATTTATTCACATAGGTATACATCTTATAATTAACAGACATGGTTGATACTAGCATCCATAGTCACACATACCAAAATAAAATATTTTCATGTTCACCCACAAATATGGTACTTATGAAAGTATATATTAATGACCACACAAATTCATACTCATGTGATTATTCTACAAATATCTCTGAACTGGATATGCACTGCATGCATACCGCTCAACTATACAGATTTTTGCCTCTTATTTTTGGTCTGTTTAGCAATATTGTGCTTTTCTGGCAAAACATTGAGGACTGTAGTCAGAAAATAATGACACTTGAGTTTCAGGCTTTATACCCTGCAGGAGAACCATGCTTAATGCAAAACCTGTTATTCTATCAATTTAAGTTCGTAAAAGCAATATTTAAAAAAGTTTCTATTTTTGGGCCTTTGTCCCTCCATTATTTATGGCTTTGTCCAGATTTCTTGCTCTAAGAGGTTGAGAGGTATGCCTGCATGATAACACTTACTGCAAAGTTTAGCATTACACATTGTGCAATTTTTAATTTCTGAATACCCGCCTACTGTGTTTTATGTTCTGTAAGAACAGCCACAATGTACATGGATGACATGGTACCTTTAAGCAAACATTTAATTGTGCATTTTAATAAAAAAGTAAAACAAATAGATTTGTACTGTACTCTCTAAGGTACCCTGACTTAAACTTAATCTCTGTATGAAATCGGCTATTCGGCTATGTGCTTGTTTGTTTACCTATTAATTTCAGTTTGGTAACCAAGAAAGTGGATTGGCCGATATACTCTTTTCAGTCACAACCTGACCTCCATGATAAAAGGCAGAAACAGAAAACGGAAAATAGAATAAAGTAGTATACCAATTTCTGAAGGAATGTCAAACAGTTTGGAAAAATGCAGAAGTGGAATTCAAGCACGATGGATATATAAAGATAAAAAGAAATGAAGTGAGAGCAAACTATAGCTATAACTTTGAAGACCAAACTAATAAAACTGGACAGACAAACATAATGTAAGACAAGGTGCAGAACATTTTGGAAAAAAACGTATATAAAGACATTGCGCGTAATACACAAACACCACAGATATAGCCAACCTGCTGGCAAACAGGTTCAGTGAAAACTTCACCCCCCCCCCCCCGGACCCCCATCAGTAAACCAGGACATCCCCAGCACCTGCCCTCTCAAAGGCAAAAAGTGCGGTCTCCATGGGACCTGATAACATCCCTGGCTGCATCCTGCATGAACTCAGGCATGAGCTCTCAGCTCCATTAGACACCATATTCAACCAAAGCCCGAGCAGCAGCTTCATCCCAGCTGAATGGAGGATAGCCACTGTCATCCCTCTACACAAAGTTGGAGCTTCCACTGACCCAGGCAATTATAGGCCCATCAGCCTAACTAGCCTGATCTGCAAGGCCATGGAACACATCATAATGGACCTTATAAACAAGGACATTGGCAACTTCCAAAAGCTTGATCCCACACAGTTTTATTTTGTCAACGGGAGATCATGCCTGTTAAACTTGGTCAACTTCTTTGAAACCATCGCCAAAGACAGGGATGAGGAGAACACTGTGCACAGTGCCTACCCTT
>NC_056740.1:491705310-491710310 GCF_019279795.1 Protopterus annectens | reverse complement strand
GTGTGTGTGTGTGTGTGTGTGTGTGTGTGTGTGTGTACTGTTATGCAGTGCCTACAGGACTTCTCTTTTCCCCTCACAGGTGGCGAGGTGGGTCAAGGTTCCTCCTACATGCAATCTGATGTTGGTGTCCATACAGACACTGAAAATGATGATAGACTGTTGAGGTACAGGCAGTGTTGTCAGAAACTGAAACTGCACCAGTTTGCCACCCCCCTGTTATCCACTCCAACACCGCACACAGTCACAGTGCCTATAGATACCCCATCACCAGTGGCCATAGCAGAGGGACAGTTGGTGGTTGGTGGCAGTGCACAGGAGAGAGTGTGGTATCTATGCCTGCTCTCTCTGGACACAGCAGGCATAGCCAGATGTCCAGCAAGGCACTACATAGGCAGATGTACCAGGGTGCTCATAGGAGGGCTGCTAGTCATCATGCCCCTGGCAGAAGTGCCACAACTGGTACCACCAGGCGCATGTTTCAGACTGTCATGGGGGTGCATGCCCTTATGGAACTGTACACCAGACAGGGTCTGAGGCTGCAGAGGCCTGCTCTCTCATCTGTAAGTGACAACTTCCATGAACTTGCAGGTGCCCTCCGTGATTATACTGATGTCATGGATAGACGGTTGGGTGAGATGGTGGCCCTCATTGACTGTGGCTTGTCCATGCTAGAACATGTGGGAGTGGGCCGACGGCTGCACAGACATAGGTCAACAACACCAACAGCTGGTAGTCAACGTGGACATGCAAGGACACCAAGCCACTCCCGTAGTGGCAGTACTGACCGCAGCACTGCAGGGGGGGAGCTGTCCACACCACACCACAGCAGGCCAGTCCTAGGAGGGGCCTGGTTCCAGCAGACATATGTCATCATCAGGGGAGAGTAGCACATTGAGGCCTGTACCTGGACGTACCCATATAGCCCCTGGCAGGCATAGTCTGCGTGTCTGTGGCCAGAAGCTGTGAACTACACACCCTGCCAGATATGGTCTGCAGCTGTCCAAGAAACACCTGTATAGGGCAGCCACATGGCAGAACTGTGTGCATGCATACCCACACACTATACAAACACACCTACTGCAACCTCATACCTACACACACATCACCACACCCATCTCAGTGAATTACACCCCTCACCCACACACATGGTGTCAAACGTAAGGTCCACCCTTGGTCTCTGGCAAACCAACAACACACCCTGTGCATATGCTGATACCTGTGCCACATCCCTGTCATCCATAACATTGATGCAGGGACAGGCTAATATGGTTCTGATGCACACAGTGACTGTACTACAGTGCACCAACGTACTCCAGTGTAACATGTTGTCAGCAGTAATGTTTAATGCTTACATGTCAGGTAGTGTAGCTGTCCAGCCATGATTCATTATAGCGGCTAGTAACACTGAGTGATTGTGGTCTCCATAATGTTATCCATTTGTGTTGTGGGTGTACATGTGTCAGCAGGAGGATGGTCTCCAGTCATATCTCACAAGGGGGTATGGCACTGTGGTGACACCATGGCTGTGACATATCCTGAGTACAGTTGAACACATGTCACAGGTCTGTATAACAGTTACTGCCTGTGCCACAATGACAGGTGACCGACCCCCTGGGACATGTATGATCAGCAACCTGAAGTAGATCCCTCCACATACTCACACACACTTACTTGGCAACACTGGGACTAGACACCTACCTAGGTATGTAGTGCTACTGATGTGTGTGGCTTTCATTGCACACACCACATAGTGATTATGATAAAGTGTGTTCCCAGTTGCATGCTACATGCAGAGCATCCCCAGGCATGTACTGTATGGCAATGGGGGATGTAATTGTTGTATATGGACAATACATAGTGTGACATACCATCATATACACATTAACAAACACAAATAACTGGCAGACACACATGAAACCTGGGCCTATCAGTGCTAACTAACTTGTCAGTGTGTCCAATGTGTTACAGGTAGGCTTCACACAGCACATGCATAACTGGGCTGGATTGTGTTATCAGTTACCTGTATGGTTGATGGTGACAGTGGTGACCATACAGTGGTACACGGGACATGTACCGGGGGTACCATGGTGTAATGACAGTGTACACAACACCCACACTCCACTGTGGATATTGTACTCACTGGAACCCTTGATGACACTCTGACATACCCACCATCACACATTGACCAGGACTACGAGACAACCCATTGTCCATCCCAACAGTGGTGCTATGGGGATATGCATCTAATGCACATGCCACATGCATAGTAGGGTGATGCATTGTCATGCCTCTCCTATGGGCAGCAACATCAGTATCCGCAATACTGTGTGGCAATACATTTTGTAATATGAGTATGTGGCCTTGGAATACTGTACCCTACAGATATACATACATACACACACTTGCCAGAACTCAGTGGGTATCCCATGCCTATCATCCCATTACTGCAACAGTGTTGTGCTGGTACTGCAAGGCTCAGTTAGCCTTTAGGCAGAGGAGTGTAACAGGGTACATGTAATGTCCGGTACAGCAGCAGCCACATCTAACTATGTCAGTGGGTGTTGTGGTGGGTATGAAGGCCCTCATGGTATTCCCAACTACAGGTGTACTAACACAGACACTGATATCCAGATAATGCACACGTACACATTTGTCAGTACTGGGGTGCATTGCTGCAGGTGGTCATAGGTGTGTACCCGGCTGTTGTCCACGGTGAGATGGGAAGTGTAGGGGATGGGTGCACAGTGGTATCATATAGATATATATATATATATATATATATATATATATATATATATATATATATATATGTAGATATGTGCATGTCTATATATCTGTATAAATATATGGATTTATACATACATATATATATATATATATATATATATATATATATATATATATATATATATACATATATACACATATATATATATATATATATATATATACACACATATAGGTTTACCATATGTCCAGAACATGGAGTGGAGTCCTACCTCAGCAACAATAGTCTCAACCTTTTACTGCAAGGAGATGTAATGTATGTATTGCAGGTATATATCTAGACTGTTGCTGCTGTAACAGGGGTTGTCTTAACACACATGTTGTGTGTGGGAGGTCACATATGCTATTGACAGGTACACCATCAGTTACTGACAGACATCCTAAGGACATCATAGTACAGTACCACTGATAGCACAGTAATGATCCTGTGGACTACAGCAGAGATATGACCAATATATGTGGACAGTCTGGCACTCTGCTCAGTCCAGAGGTATACACAGATCCCCTTCTTGAGACATGTGGACCAAGCCGGACAATGTGGATGTTAACAGCCATGTACATGGGTATATCACGTAAATACTGGACTACATATGCTCAATGCAGTTTATGTATTCACACATGCCTGTTGGTCCTGACACATAACTAGTGCTGCAGAGGTCACAAGGCCACATACTACCCAGTAGTTAGTGACATACATCTGTGCAAAATCCAACTGCTTTGTCAGAAATACACAACAGTTATGGTGGCCTGCCAGCAGTACATCTTGCAAATATCGAGATAATATCACACTGTAATGACACTAAGCTGCTAGGCGTCTAACAAAGCACTGTGCGAACTACAGGCAGACTGCCACAACACTGGCCTACATTTTGTATGGGGGAATACACACGTACCTGAAATATAGCAGGCTCTACAGGCATGTCACAGCACAGAGTAACAGACACCTGTGAGAAAGTGCATACCCACAACCAATGTGAACACAGCCACATATGGAATGCAAGCTTAATATGACACTATATGGACTGCCTGATAAACACCATCCTATGTGCTACTCACACACTACCCTATATAAACTGGGTCATGACACAGTGTGGTCCAATGCCTGTCTGTGGTATGGGAAACGTGTGTTTGGCCCTACAAACATGTGAGCCGATAGGGTACCATACACTGGAGCAGCATGTAACATCAGATAGAACAAGACCAAGAAAGTACAGTTGTCTACACTTACCATAAATGTAGATGTTCGAGTGTATTCACTGTTGCAGTCATCACATTTGGGTTATCTGCCTGCAGGTGGCCCTCAGCTGCCTGAATACCAGAGTCTTCGGATTTCTGTGTAGGATGCTGTCGCTTCTTCCTTGATGTCAGGTCATCAGGGGTATAAAATATGCAACCAACGCCATTACATCAGTTTTTCTTGCCCCAGAAGTCAGGTGCCCACACAATAGGAAGCAATTAAATGGTATGGGAAACCCCCTCAAAAAGCAAATACACAAGAAAAAATAGGTATACCAACCAGAAGGAGAGGTAGAGCCAAGAGAAGTCAGGGGGCTGGTGGGAGGGTAACCAGGACTGCAACAGTGAATACACTCGAACATCTACATTTATGGTAAATGTACACAACTGCACTATGTTCTTCATGTTTCACTGTTACAGTCATCACATTTTGGTTGATTACCAAAGCCAAATTTGAGGTAAATCTGGCCTCCCAGACCCAACCACAAGATATACTGTAGCTTTATCTGTAACCTGAAAGACAATACACAAATGTGTGCAGAGCTCATTGTTAATGCAGCCACATATACAGAGCCAGAAGATATAAAAAACTATTAGCAGACAAATTCAGGTCTAATTTTGGCCCTCTCTCCTCCTAAACAATATCAAATATAACCGCCCTGCTATCACTAGGAACAGGTCTTCATTGTCCGCTGTAAGGCCAAGAGCAATGCATTCATGGGCCCAGGCATGAAACATGATGTATCAGGCCCTCTGGATTGCTATTTAAAATGTAGCCACTAAAAAGGCTTCATGCCTAATGAATGCTGAGTAGCAATAGTCATCCCTCTGTCCAAAGGTGGGCCATCTAAAGACCCTGTAAACTATATCCCCAGAATCTCACTAGTCTCATATGCAAATCTAAACTATTCAGAAGTACTTAGCCAAAATCTGTCTTGGTTTTTAGGGAATTTAAAAAGAAATTTCCCAAAATTAAT
>NC_056740.1:491695923-491704810 GCF_019279795.1 Protopterus annectens | reverse complement strand
AGGAAAACATGGTCATAATCACTTTCACATACAGCACCAGGAGGTAAAGTGACAACTCTGTTTTCACAACCCCTCAACCCTCAACAAAACTAATTCTGAACTTGTCACTATCCACAAAAGGAAAAGGCAATAAATATTGTATAAAAATAAATAACTAATAAACCACAAGAACCCTAAGAAATTAATATATCTTCTTAGTAGGGCTTAAACCCTGCAGAGCAAAGCAAAAAGAACATGACAAACCTCCTATAAAACCATACCACCAAGCAATCAGTTGAAAAATAGCCAGTTAGCAATAGAGATAACACTCCTTCATTAACACAGACAGTGAAACTACTACTGCACTCATAGTCCAGGAAAATGAGCAACCTGTAAAGAATTAAACATATAATACAAAGCTTTACACTATATAAACAATGCAACATGGAAACAATGTACATCACATACTGCCCACTTAAGTTTCTCCAGTAATGAAACCAAACATGAGATGTCATCAACAACATGCAGTTTAAATCTAAATCTCCCAAACATAGAAATGTTCACTTACCTGAAATGTACAAGTGTGTAGTCTAAACAAGTCCCATTAATTCTTCGAACAGCCATCTCCTCAAGTTAACTCCTTCTCCAGCAGGCTTACACAGACTTTAAAGAACAGCTTAACCAGCATAATATTGGCATTTTCTGCAAAACTAACTCCAAAAATCAAGTGACCTGTAGCAAACAGTGACAGTCATTTATAATCCCATTTTCACCAACCAGAAATAATAAAATTCTATTAATTTAATAAATGCTGCACTAACCTCTTGTCCAACCTTCCCTTATGACTTGAGTTCCACAGCTAAGCAGAATTCTGTAGAGAGCGACACACATTTCATACCACAGCATACCCACCCCAAAAAAATTAAGCCAAGCCTTATATGACTTTACTACTTTGCAATGAATGCACAAATAGATTATACTGGTTAACACATTTAAATGCATAAGACATTTTTAACAGCTCAGCATTTAAATGTCTCATTCAATGAAATGAAAGTCAATAGCAAGCCAGAAACCAATGCACTTAGCACCTCATCAAGTTGGATATGATCATTTTCACCTCTGCTGGCACCCATTGTTTAACCCAGTATGTCCAAGATCAGAAACATTTAACAGAAAGCCAAGGATGACTGTAGCAATTATAGAATAATTAACATGCAAAACCAATTGACTCAGACTTCTTTTACCACAAACTGAAAATGCTTAAGTATTTTTTATATAATTAGTCAATGTTGTAGTTAATGTAATAAAATACAAGAAACTAAATTTTTCAGTGCAAACTGACATCTGCCCAAAATGATAATTAACATATCTATACAGTTGTAAGAGACCTATTTATATACTTTATTTATTTATTCCAGTTTGGTGACCGGGAAAGTCCACTGGGCTAAAAGCCCATTTTCAGTGGAGGCCGGGGGAGAAAAGCTCCATAATAAAGTTACATGACATAATAATCACACAATTACAAAATATAAATTGATTTACATACTAATTAAATCTTGGATGATTATATGATTATAGAAACAGTCCAGGAGGATGCTATGCAAATTGTATAGGGATGGGAGAAAGTGTTAGTTACATTAGAGATGTAAGAAAAATATGGAAGGTATGAAGACTTGTAAAACACTTGGAACAGATGTTAAAAAAAAATTTCGATGAAAATCATGGGAACCATAAATAACAGCTGCCCAAGAGGAAAGCTGAGAAACAGAGGCTGGCATGAGAGGAAATGTATTCTTTGCAATGACAAGCTTTATAAAGCAGGACAGCAGGAATTTGTGTTGAGAATGGCTGACCTGAATGCACATATCAGGATAGATAGATAGAATAGGATATGAGGACTGCCAGGGTCCACATGGGTGGGGCAGTAAGAATACAGATGGAGAGGCCACTATAGACTTCTGTCTGGCAAATGGCTTGATAGTATCAGACTTCCATCTACTAAGGAAAGGACAATGGGCTACAATCAGTGATTGTAAATGCATCCCCAGTGAAACAGTAAGCACACAGTAAAAAATACTGGTTGCCACAATCAGGTGCAAGCAGTGGTCAAACAAGGGTTCCACAGTCAACAGAGACCAGGCTGAAGATATAGAAGATGACTGGAGAGAAATCACAACAGTTCTAGGAATTGCTTAAGGCTCTAGCACCTCAAGAAGAGGAGTAAATAACTTGAGTTTCAAGGACTACAATGGAGTCCCACAGGTTTCTGTCCTGGGTCCTCTCCTGCTTGGTATCTACTTCTCTGAAGTTCAGGCCAACACGAAAGGACTCTGGTTGACAAACTTCGTAGATGATTCCAAGTTAGGAGCTATTAACTCTCTAAGTGATGTTGACATCCTAAAGACATGCCTCACTGAGACCAATAACTGGTGTTAGAACCATGGTCTTAAGCTCAATGCCAAAACAATGTCGTCATCCGCTTTAGGACAAACCCAATTCCCATGAATTACCACATTGGTGGTAGTCCACTGAACACAGAAGGCATTACCTATCCACGTAAACCTGTACAAATTGCTGAAGGAGTCATTAATGGGCACATTGTGGGTGTTGCAAAGAGCACTTCTGCATGACATCCAAGATTTAAAAACAATTTCATTTACTTTAATCATACTTTGACTTAGTAATGGGGTCCATTCCCATCATGGTATTAGAAACCGAAAAGGTATGGAGAAATTAAACAAATTAGATAACTTGGCACACCTACAAAAAATACTCACAAGCCTGTAACAGGCACTCAAACATGGGTTTCATGCTGAACCCCCCCCCCCCATACTTTTGTTTTCCTTACAGCTCACTTATGAAAAACAACATTTCTAATCCTTTCAGTTAATAATACACCATCTGAATTCACTGCTAATAGCAAATATTGAGGAAGGATAGTGAATGATTATAAGTAATAATGAAAAATAATAATGATGATAATAATACGAATAGTAACGATAAAAGGGGATGATGATAATTAAGTTTGCAGGTGAATGCAAGCTAGGACCAGTCACTGAATCCTCCAAGAATTTGGCCATTCTGCAGGAAGGTTGGTCTGAAATAAATAACTGGTGTCCAAACCAAAGTGTAAAACTAAATACTAAAAAATGCTCTATTGTTTATTCTGGGAAGTCATCTACCCAAGGGAACTACCACACTGACAATATGCCTCTCAAACATTTACCCAGTTGTTCAGGGTTTGGGAACTTATGTGGACAGTGACTTAACTTTGATCAACATGTGTTTGGTGTTGTAAGAAAGTCCTCTATTGCACACATTATAAGCAAAGGGATTGTGTCTGGCTCTAGAGATGTCATTAACCCCCTTTACTCAGCCTTCATTGGGCCAGTTATTGCACATAATGGCCCCTTTGTCATGAATCTGTTCAGACACATGCAACAACTGGAGCTCCCACAAAGATACCTTACTGAAAGGATACAAGGCCTAAACAACAGGCTCTTAATGGACCAACTGAAACCCCTATCAATATACTTGGTAACCTACAGATTCCTAATATGTGCCCTGTGCTTGCCCTACAAGGCAACCTCTAACCTATTACTAATGGATTTACTGCACTTCAGTAAGTCAAATGGTATCAGAAATACTTTGCCTAGGCATCTAAAACTCTTCTATAACATTAATTGAACAGTTTGGAGGGACAGGTATATTTCACAGATGATACTGCTGCTGTGTAACAGACTCTACATCCACATTAAACAAAGTTCATCCCTGTTCATTTTCAAGCGCAACTTAAGTATATGGAAGGGAAACAGAAATGTTACCCCACAACTGCCTCATGCATTACTAATGGGCAGATGCAGCTCTTAAATGCTTTATCCTAGTCATGGGCCCACTCAATTATCTATGGCATGATCCCGATTATTGTCATTAGGGGTAATATGTTAATTATCAGCCACGGGACAGGTAAGGCCAATCTATAACCAAGTGGGATAGATTATTTCAAACACAAATAGGGACATTAGCTAAATAAAATGGGCTGCAAGAGCAGCTAGCCTAGTACTTACCTTACCTATGAACTTATAATCTTACATTTCAGGTGCATGCACAAAACTGCATAAAAAACTCACCAAAAACTTGCAATGCTTTACAGATCCAAAAACTTTATCACCAATACAACTAAAGCTACACTCTCCATTCCTGAACACCTCCCCTCACTAGTTTACAGAGCACCTATTTCTACTAACTTCCAGGCAGCATAAAAAGCAAAATGTGATCAATGCTATAATAAAGTGGCTAAATTATCAGCTAATGACCCTTTCAGAACTCAGTCCTGCATAGGACTGAAAGCCTAAATTGGTTAGAACTAACCCATTAACTAATGTATACAGAGCTTCTTCACACCTACAACATTAGCCAGCAGTCATCTACTTGTCTAGTAATAAATACTGTTCTATACAACTATGTCCATACTCCATCATTATGGTTCAGTGAGGAAAACCCTTTCTGTTCATAACCCTATCAAATCTGCAGGGCATGATCTATATCAGTGATGGTGAAATTTGTCCCGTATGTTTTTCAGTTCAATTCAAAATTGTTATTAAAAGTGTGGTAATTTTTTAGTGCACTATTTTAAGCCCAATTATTAGTGTGCATGTCATTTTATCAATTGTAAGTCACTGATTTTTCTTTCACTTATTAAATGTTTTGATTTTCTGGTCAATCACTGAAGATGACAATCAGTCTGTAATGGCAAACATCAGAGTTTCATACTTCAATCCATAATGTCAGAAATTAGAGTTTCATACTTCTTAGTCTTTAGGAAATAAATCAAAGCTGTTCAAAATCTAGTTGTTCTACTAATGTGAGTTAGGGTTGTATTTAAAAGTTATACATGATTTTGGACTTGTAAAGACTATGGTGGTCATTAGTCTAGTATAAACCTATGAATCTACTACTTATGCACAAAACATGGCACAACAATACACTGAATGCATCATTCATACTCATGTCTTCCTACAACAAATATTCCAAATTCAAGATTTGACATAAATAATAAAAGAGAATTTACATAATCTCATACATAAGAACATACAACTAACCTGTAGCATATATATTGTAAGCAGGTACCAGAATGTCTCACTGGAGCCATGTTATTGTGGGAAGTAGACTGTTGTTTCAATTGAGCCAGCAGGAAAACCTACCCAGTATCTGAGCAATAAAGCATGGCCATAATCGTTGCCACATACAGCACAAGGAAGTGAAGTTACAACTCCAGTTTCACAACCAACTCTCTGGTGATCACTCTCATTGCTGTGACTGCATATCTCATGTCAGTGACAGAACAGTGTTCCCACTCATTATGTCACCTCTGGTGACTGCTCTCATTGCTGTGACTGCATATCTCATGCCAGTGACAGAACAGTGTTCCCACTCAATATGTCAGCTCTGGTGACTGCTCTCATTGCTATGACTGCATATCTCATGTCAGTGACAGAACAGTGTTCCCACTCATTATGTCACCTCTGCTGATTGCTCACATTGCTATGCACTGATGATAAACGCTACAGTGCTATAACCCAAACCTGAAAGCATCAAATGAAAACAAGGACATGTTGTCTCAGTCCAAGGATAGGACTGCTATCACCTTGTCAAATGTCTGCAACAGTACACACAAGTTATGGTCAGTGTGTTGATGTCACATTTTAGGTCTATGCAAATGTCTGACATAATGCTGAGGGTCAGTTAAACATTAAAGGGTAATGTAGCCATAATGACTTATTATGGAGTACAATAATATTATGCCAGGTAGTACAACATTCATACACTGTATACATTGTTTTCTGTCATTTCACTTTCTCAACAATGCAAACAGTTCTGCTGTTATCCTACAATGTGGAAATATACGTTTAGTACATCTAGGTGCTGACTAGACTGCATCACATTACTGTACTGTCCTTGTCGTCTACTCTGTTATCCATATCCTCATTTGTGTAACTACCGCTAAATGTAATCAATAATGTGTTCTGAGTATACATTTTATATATATATATATATATATATATATATATATATATATATATATATATATATATATGTGTGTGTGTGTGTGTGTGTGTGTGTGTATACAATGAATAATCATCAAAGAATTTGTGCAAAACATCGAACAAACTCATTGGTAAGTATCACTATCACCACCTAAATCATCTAAAATGGTAATGGCAAATGTAAAACATGATTAGTGACTCCGTTTTACCTGCATATTTACATATGTATCTCAATATTTTATTCAACACACATACATACATATGTGTATATGTACATGCATGTATATATTGCAATCTTTAAGCTTTTTTGCCTGAGTAATGTGCATGCATATGCCTATGCATATGCATGCACATAGGCAATTTATTCACATAGGTATACATCTTATAATTAACAGACATGGTTGATACTAGCATCCATAGTCACACATACCAAAATAAAATATTTTCATGTTCACCCACAAATATGGTACTTATGAAAGTATATATTAATGACCACACAAATTCATACTCATGTGATTATTCTACAAATATCTCTGAACTGGATATGCCCTGCATGCATACCGCTCAACTATACAGATTTTTGCCTCTTATTTTTGGTCTGTTTAGCAATATTGTGCTTTTCTGGCAAAACATTGAGGACTGTAGTCAGAAAATAATGACACTTGAGTTTCAGGCTTTATACCCTGCAGGAGAACCATGCTAATGCAAAACCTGTTATTCTATCAATTTAAGTTTGTAAAAGCAATATTTAAAAAAGTTCCTATTTTTGGGCCTTTGTCCCTCCATTATTTATGGCTTTGTCCAAATTTCTTGCTCTAAGAGGTTGAGAGGTATGCCTGCATGATAACACTTACTGCAAAGTTTAGCATTACACAGTGTGCAATTTGTAATTTCTGAATACCCGCCTACTGTGTTTTATGTCCTGTAAGAACAGCCACAATGTACATGGATGACATGGTACCTTTAAGCAAACATTTAATTGTGCATTTTAATAAAAAAGTTAAACAAATAGATTTGTACTGTACTATCTAAGGTACTCTGACTTAAACTTAATCTCTGTATGAAAATATTTAATTTATACCCATTATTCAGCTATGTGCTTGTTTGTTTACCTATTAATTTCAGTTTGGTAACCAAGAAAGTGGATTGGCCGACATACTCTTTTCAGTCACAACCTGACCTCCATGATAAAAGGCAGAAACAGAAAACGGAAAATAGAATAAAGTATTATACCAATTTCTGAAGGAATGTCAAACAGTTTGGCAAAATGCAGAAGTGGAATTCAAGCACGATGGATAGATAAAGATAAAAAGAAATGAAGTGAGAGCAAACTATAGCTATAACTTTGAAGACCAAACTAATAAAACTGGACAGACAAACATAATGTAAGACAAGACATGCAGAACATTTTGGAAAAAAACGTATATAAAGACATTGCGCGTAATACACAAACACCACAGATATAGCCAACCTGCTGGCAAACAGGTTCAGTGAAAACTTCACCCCCCCCCGGTCCCCCATCAGTAAACCAGGACATCCCCAGCACCTGCCCTCTCAAAGGCAAAAAGTGCGGTCTCCATGGGACCTGATAACATCCCTGGCTGCATCCTGCATGAACTCAGGCATGAGCTCTCAGCTCCATTAGACACCATATTCAACCAAAGCCCAAGCAGCAGCTTCATCCCAGCTGAATGGAGGATAGCCACTGTCATCCCTCTACACAAATTTGGAGCTTCCACTGACCCAGGTAACTATAGGCCCATCAGCCTAACTAGCCTGATCTGCAAGGCCATGGAACACATCATAATGGACCTTATAAACAAGGACATTGGCAACTTCCAAAAGCTTGATCCCACACAGTTTTATTTTGTCAAAGGGAGATCATGCCTGTTAAACTTGGTCAACTTCTTTGAAACCGTCGCCAAAGACAGGGATGAGGGGAAGACTGTGCACAGTGCCTACCCTTTGACACTATTCCCCACTCGGGCATAATAGATAAACTCTCCCAGCTAGGCATCAACCTGTATGTTACCAGATGGGTAGCTAACTGGCTCAGTGATAGAACCCACTCAGTCAAACTAGGGGAAACCACCTCTAGTAGACTGGTAATGAGCAGTGTACCCCAAGGATCGGTCTTGGGGCCTCTACTGATTGGGATATACTTTTCTGAGGTGCAAGCCAAAACCATTGGTCTGTGGCTGACCAGGTTTGCAGATTACTAAAAGCTGGGTGCTGTCTTAAATTCCCCTAGTGATGTGAACATCCTCCAAGAGGACCTTACCCAAACTAATGACTGCTGTCAGAAGTATGGCCTCAAACTGAATGCCAGGAACTGCATCATTATCCTCTTTGCAGAAAATGCCATCCCCACTAATTATCACATTAATAACAATGTATTAAGCAACCTGTCCTTTGACCATGACGTTGCCTCTGTTGTACGGAAGGCTTTCTACATGGCTCACCTCATAAATAAGGGTGTTTCATTCAGGAATAAGGAGATCAAAACATCCCTGTACTCCTCCCTCATCATACCCATTACCATGTACAATGCCCCGTTTGGCATGTACCTTGACAAGCACATGCAGCAGTTTCAGAAACAACAGAGGTTCCTGACCAGGAAAATCCAGGGTCTCAAACACCTATCCTATACAGATAATCTAAACCCCCTATCCCTCTACTCAGTCTCATACACACTGCTCAGAGGTGACCTGTTTCTGGCATACAAGGCCATTTCAGACCCAGCCTTGATGGAGTTTCTGCATACCCATAGGACAAACTCCACTCATGCAACCCAAAAGCAAGGCCTTAACCTGGTCTGTGACATTAATAGAACTTGTTGGCAGGATAGATTTGTATCCCAA
>NC_056740.1:491680923-491690923 GCF_019279795.1 Protopterus annectens | reverse complement strand
AACAACACCAAGCTGTGGTGATCCAGAGACATGCAAGGACACCAAGCCACTCCCGTAGTGGGCCGACGGCTGCACAGACATCAACAACACCAACAGCTGGTAGTCAACACATGCAACATGCAAGGCCACCCACGTACAGTGGCAGTACTGACCACAGCACACTGCAGGGGGAGCTGGTCACACCACACCACAGGCCTAGGAGGGGAGGGGGGCCCTTCCAACAACATATGTCATCATCAGGGAGAGTTGTTTCATTGGCCTGTACCTGGGGGCGTACCATATAGGCCCCTGGCAGGCATAGTCTTGCGTCCGTGGCCAGAAGCTGTGAACTACACACTCTGCCAGATATGATCTGCAGCTGTCCAAGAGCAGGCCAGTATAGGAGGGGCCTGGTAAACATATGTCATGTCATCATGAGGAGACATTTGAGAGGCCTGTACCTCGCACTGACCCATAGCCCCCCCTGGGGCAATAGTCTGCGGTCCCGTGCCAGAAGCTGTGAACTGCACACTCTGTCAGATATGATCTGCAGCTGTCCAAGAAACACCTGTATAGGGCATCCACATGGCAGAACTGTGTGCATGCATACCCACACACTATACAAACACACCTACTGCAACCCCATACCTAAACACACATCACCACACCCATCTCAGCGAATTACACCCCTCACCCACACACATGGTGTCAAACGTAAGGTCCACCCTTGGTCTCTGGCAAACCAACAACACACCCTGTGCATATGCTGATACCTGTGCCACATCCCTGTCATCCATAACATTGATGCAGGGACAGGCTAATATGGTTCTGATGCACACAGTGACTGTACTACAGTGCACCAATGTACTGCTGTGTAACATGTTGTCAGCAGTAATGTTTAATGCTTACATGTCAGGTAGTGTAGCTGTCCAGCCATGATTCATTATAGCGGCTAGTAACACTGAGTGATTGTGGTCTCCATAATGTTATCCATTTGTGTTGTGGGTGTACATGTGTCAGCAGGAGGATGGTCTCCAGTCATATCTCACAAGGGGTATGGCACTGTGGTGACACCATGGCTGTGACATATCCTGAGTACAGTTGAACACATGTCACAGGTCTGTATAACAGTTACTGCCTATGCCACAATGACAGGTGACCGCCTGGGACATGTATGATCAGCAACCTGAAGTAGATCCCTCCACATACTCACACACACTTACTTGGCAACACTGGGACTAGACACCTACCTAGGTATGTAGTGCTACTGATGTGTGTGGCTTTCATTGCACATGCCACATAGTGATTATGATAAAGTGTGTTCCTGGTTGCATGCTACATGCAGAGCATCCCCAGGCATGTACTGTATGGTAATGGGGGATGTAATGGTTGTATATGGACAATACATAGTGTGACATACCATCATATACACATTAACAAACACAAATAACTGGCAGACACACATGCGAGAAACCTGGGCCTATCAGTGCTAACTAACTTGTCAGTGTGTCCAATGTGTTACAGGTAGGCTTCACACAGCACATGCATAACTGGACTGGATTGTGTTATCAGTTACCTGTATGGTTGATGGTGACAGTGGTGACCATACAGTGGTACACGGGACATGTACCGGGGGTACCATGGTGTAATGACAGTGTACACAGCACCCACACTCCACTGTGGATATTGTACTCACTGGAACCCATGATGACACTCTGACATACCCATCATCACACATTGACCAGGACTACAAGACAACCCATTGTCCATCCCAATAGTGGTACTATGGGGATATGCATCTAATGCACATGCCACATGCATAGTAGGGTGATGCATTGTCATGCATCTCCTATGGGCAGCAACACCAGTATCCGCAATACTGTGTGGCAATACATTTTGTAATATGAGTATGTGGCCTTGGAATACTGTACCCTACAGATATACATACATACACACACTTGCCAGAACTCAGTGGGTATCCCATGTCTATCAACCCATTACTGCAACAGTGTTGTGCTGGTACTGCAAGGCTCAGTTAGTCTTTAGGCAGGGGAGTGTAACATGGTACATGTAATGTCTGGTACAGCAGCAGCCACATCTAACTATCTCAATGGGTGTTGTGGTGGGTATGAAGGCCCTCATGGTATTCCCAACTACAGGTGTACTAACACAGACACTGATATCTGCAGTAATGCACACGTACACATTTGTCAGTACTGGGGTGCATTGCTGCAGGTGGTCATAGGTGTGTACCTGGCTGTTGTCCACAGTGAGATGGGAAGTGTAGGGGATGGGTGCACAGTGGTATCATATATATATATATATATATATATATATATATATATATATATATACACACACACACACACACACACACACACACACACACACACACACAATTGATATTTTCTCAGTTTAATCAAGAATATACTTAACAACCTACTTTGTCCGTCCTTCAGTATCCCCATCCAGCCATAATATTCCATTTGACTTAGTCAAACAGACTAATAAAAATACACAAAAAGTAATTTTGTGTAAAGTCATTAACCACCAGTAAAACCCTGGGACCACTGCTTGCCATAAAGGGGATACAATAGTATTCCCTTTATGAGTAGTTATATGGGCATGAACCCAGGGAGACTACAGGATTTAGCAAAGGAAACACATAAAAAAGAAAAGATACCACACACTAGCAGAACTGAGTTTGAGACATAGATGGCACAGATCCAGGAGACAAGAAACCAAAAAACCAAAGCATCCATGTATAACAAGATGCAAAGGTCGCATAGTTTCATCCTGCAGACTGAGTAATAGTGCTTATAGCAAATGAGGAAGCTAAGTTCTGCTGACTTAACAGGGATTCTGCAAAGTAACTGAAAGACAAGATCAAGTTAACTATAATGTGTCAGAACCTGATAAATGGAAGCAACAACATATCTGCCATGCAAATGTTCTAAAAACTCGGTGTAATAGAACACATCACATCACAGCTGTTCAATGTGCCAGTCAAGCCTTTGGTAAACAACGGCAACATTTGCAAGTCAATAAAACCCAACAATTTCAAGGCACCTCTATCATGCATGACCCACTGAGAAGGCAGACATACTAATTTTGCTTTAGCTCTAGACAGCTCACATTTGCATGTCGTTTTGGACTAGGAGGAGAGGATACCACAAGCAAAAATACAATACAGCTTTGAAACGGGATGTTCATATGATTGTGCATACCAAGTAACTGCATCTTGGGGGGTCAGATTCGGGCATTAGCAAATAAAAATAAAATAAAAAAATGCCTACTGTAATTATCTTAAACAACACAGAGACAAACCACAAAGTAGTAGGAAGCACTGTGTGCAGCAAGGAACCGAAACGCTGACTCTTTTACTCCAGTCAGAACAAATGCAGGGACTGGAATAGAGGTCTGCACACCTTTTAAAAGAAAATTAACACTGTGGGTGGGATTATAAGAACATTGTGAGTGATGTCAAAGAAAGGGAGGTGATTAACTAAGTGACTGGCAGCATTTGAGCTTCGGTCCGAGGCAGAAATGCGATTTTAGAAACAAGCCAGTGCCCCAGCCAATTTACCTTTCAAAATGTGAGAAATAAACACAGTACCTTGTGTCTGCACAGTAAAGACCTTTATCACTATACCAACCCACACATCAAAACCTTTATCGAGAGTAGAACTTGATTAACAGCTGTGGTTGACATTATGCTTACCTGACTGTAGTTAGGTAATTGTGGAAACATTTAAGTGACATGGTTCCTTTCTGCTTGAGAGGGGGCAATGAGGTATGTTTGGCAGAATGGAAATTTAGCAGCAGATAGTAGCTGATGACAACACAGTGGGAGGACATAGCAGGATATATGACCAGGTATGCCATAGGGCCACTAACATCATTTCATCAGACTGGAGGAGAGCAGCTGGAGTGGCTTGACACCATATGGATAAAAGGGGGAACTTGCTACAGATCCAACACTGCCGCCAAATTAAGAGTTTCTGTCCACTGTCAGAGTCCGCCAGTAGCAGGGTAAGTCACTAGTCCAGGTACAAATCCAACACCATGGGTTAAATGTTTTAAATGCAACCAGTGGGGCCATATAGCATGTTAGATGTGCACGAAGGCAAGGTGGGGAACAAAAGGTGGGACAGCCAGTAAGTGGGAATGACAAAATGCCAACAGTAGGTTGTTTAAAGACAAAAAGGGTACCAAACTACCACAAGAAGTTATATCCTATCTTAGTGAATGGGAAAGAGGCCAAGGCTAAGAGAGAAACAGCCTCTGACCTAATCATTGTGAAGCCTGCAATGGTTACAGAGCACACTACTTGCTTGAGCAGTCTACTCCAGTCAGAACTTTAGGAGGGACCCCATTCCAAATACCTTTGGCTAGGGTTCACCTGGACTGGGAGGGTTTAAAGGGAAGGAAGCAAGCAAGTAGGTGTGTTTGAGAATATCCCCGCAGATGTCCTGATAGGGAATGATTTTGATAGTGCAGTACTGTGTGTACATGCAGTTGCACGCAGTCAGGCTTCGAGACAAGTATGTGGGTCAGTTAACCTGGGGGAGACCCAGACAGACACAAAAATGGCAATTAGCTAGATAAAATGGCCTGCAAGAGCAGCTAGTCTTGTACTTACCTTACCTATGAACCTATAACCTTACATTTGACATGCACATACAAAAATGCTAAAAAAATCAAAAAAGTGGAATGCTTTATGATCCAAACACGTTCTCACCAACACAACTAAAACTACACTTGCCACAACTTGGCACCTGCCCTCACTAGTTTATGGAACACCCGTTTTTACTAACTTCCAGAAAGCACAAAAAGCAAAGTTTGAGCAAGGCTATAATAAAGTGGCTAAATTAGCAGCTAGTGCCACTTTTATAACGCATCACTGTATAGCACTGAAAGCCTAAATTGGTTAGAACTAACCCATCAACTAACATGTATAGAGCTTCTTCCCACATATAACATTAGCCAGCAATCATCTGCTTGTCTGGCACTAAATACTATTCTATACAACTATGTTCTACTGCATCATCATGATTCAGTGATTCAGTGAGGAAAAACCTTTCTGTCCACAACTCCATCAAATCTGCAGGGCATGATCTATATGTATACCATATTGTTAAGGCCTGGGACTTCTTACCTATATCCATTAGGTCAGTACCCTCCCTCCAGTCCTTCAAAACCATTCTGAAATAGTTGTTAGCCAAAATCTGTCTCTGTTTTTGCTCAGCCTCAGGATAATGATATTCTTAAATATGAACAAGTTCCTTTTCATAGCTTATACCTTCTTACTCCCCCTTTTCTCTAACTTTATCTAGAAATGTAATAACTTATTTTCCCTAACTTCATACTGCAATTCCTGCATGTATCATAGTAGTTTACCTGTCACTTCTAAAAACTGTCTACAGTTTCTCGAATCAATAAATCATTGTTATACAAGTTGTATTTGTTTTAACTAATTTTGTCACATTATGTCCAATTTGGTATAATTATTTAACCTGTAGATGTTTGTTTTATTTTGGAGTTTTTGCTTTTAAATTGTTTTCAAAATTTGTTTGAAATACTATGGAACTTTTCTCCCTGGGCCTCCAATAAAAACGGACACCTGCCCAGTTAAACTTTCAGACGTCAGTAAACAAATAATCATGCTTGGCCTTATCCTTACAATTGTTTAATCTGCCTACACCCTACTTCTTCTTCTTCTTTTTCTTTTGGCTGCTCCCATTAGGGGTCATCACAGCAGGTCATTTGTTTCCATTTCTTCCTGTCCTTTGCATCTTTCTCTGTCACACCAACCACCTGCATGTCCTCTCTCATCACATCCATGAACCTTATCTTAGGCCTTTCTCTTTTCCTCTTACCTGGCAGCTTCATCCTTAGCATCCTTTTCTCAATATACTGAGCATCCCTCCTCAGCACATGTCCAAACCAATGTAATCTTGTCTCTCTGGCTCGTCTCCAAACCGTCCAACCTGGGCTGACCCTCTAATATACTTATTCCTAATCCTGTCCACCCTCGTCACACCCATTGCAAATCTTAACACCTTTAACTCTGCCACACCCAGCTCTGACTCCTGCCTTTTTGTCAATGCCACTGTCTCCAATACATATAACATAGCTGGTCACACTACCCTCTTGTAGACCTTCCCTTTCACTCTTACTGGCACTTGTCTGTCACAAATCACTCCTGACACTCTTCTCCACCCACTCCATCCTGCCTATACTTTCTTCTTCACTTCTCTTCCACACTTGCCAGTACTCTGAACTGTTGATCCCAAGCATTTAAACTCATCCACCTTCACCAACTCTACTCCCTGCATCCTCACCATTCCTCTATCCTCCCTCTCATTCACACACACAATTTCTGTCTTAGTCTTGCTAACCTTCATTCCTCTCCTCTCTAGAGCATACCTCCACCTCTCCAAGGTCTCCTCAATCTGTTCCCTACTCTCACTACAGATCACAATGTCATCTGTAAACATCATAGTCCACGGGTCTGATTTCATCTCATCTGTTAACCTGTCCATCACCATTACTATAATATAATATAATATAATATAATATAATATAATATAATATAATATAATATAATATAATATAATATAATATAATATACAACTTGTGAGTGCAAAAACTACCCAAATGAAAACCAAGAAAAAGTTACACTCAGATAAGGAAATGTGTGGAAATAACTGGCCACCCACACCACAACTAAAATCAGCAGACTGGAAAAATACAAAAGCAATATTACTGGTCATTAACTACTTCATACTGCTCAACTATCCCTGATTTGCCATATATTATTAACCTTCTCCTTATATAAATGTTTTCATTTTTTGGTAAATCACTGTAGATTACAGTCAGTCTGTAATGTCAGACACACGAGTTTCATACTTCAGTCCGTAATGTCAGACATTAGAGTTTCATACTTTAGTCTTCAGGTAATCCATGTTGTTGAAAATCCAGTTATTCTACTAATGTGAGTTAGGGTAATATTTAAAACTTACACCTGTTTTTGGACTTGGAAAGACTCTGGTGGTCATTAATCGGTTATATAACAGTGTAGTGCCTCGCGGGCGGTACTGCGCAGCTTGGGGCGTGGCATACATGATTGACACAGAACATGCAACACAGAAGTAAGAAGACAATTTAATTTTGGAAGTTATATAACAGTGGTTATATAACAGTGTAGTGCCTCGCGGGCGGTACTGCACAGCTTGGGGCGTGGCATACATGATTGACACAGAACATGCAACACAGAAGTAAGAAGACAATTTAATTTGGGAAGTTAAATCATTGTACATCAAAGGAAAAATCATTTTGCAGGATGCGCAGTAGCAAATCCCACACCGATAATTAGTAATGATTTATAATAATTACTGTACAGAAACAACGCAAAACAGTTTCCACCCCTCTACTTAAATATACCAACTCCAAGACGTCTCAACATTGTGTTAAAGTAGATATTTACTTTACCTTTTGCTTTGGACGGTAAACAAACAACGTAAAACAGTCTTATACATGTTATTGCAGGGGGGGTTGCCCCCCCCTGCACCCCCCAACTTATATATACCAACTCTGAGACCATATTCCGTTTTACAATACTGATGCAGGGCATGTTGACAACTACAGCTGTCAGTCAAAACTGCAAATCATAACAGACACGCCCAAAGTTGACTTCGTATGCTGAAAAGTTTTGTTGTTGAAACGGAATATGTTAGTGCCGTTATAATAATCTAGGATGCTTTTAAAATATTAATACTTTTGAGATACAACTTAGTTATAAGTAAGAGGCTTGCACCTCTAATTATCGTCTGACTTCCTCTGACTTCCCACAGAAATGGAACGGAATATGTCAGTGCAGTTATGGGTGGTCAGGGGCGGGGTTTGCTACTGCGCATCCTGCGAGGCACTACACTGTTATATAACCCATTAATCTAGTATAAAGCTATAAATCTATTATTTATGCACAAAACATGGTACAACAATACACTGAATGCATCATTCATACTTTTTTTTCCCTACAACATATAGTCCAAAATTAAGATTGACATAAATAATGAAAGAGAATGTAAATAATCTCATACATAAAAATGTACACTAACTTGTATCATCCTACAGTAGGCTTGTAAGTGTGTACCAGAATGTCTTACTGGAGTCATGGTTTTTGTGTGAAGCAGACTATTGTTTCAGTTGAGCCAGCAGGAAAGTCTACTCAGTATCAGAGCAATAAAACATGGCTATATTCAGTGCCACATACAGTACCCGAGGTAAAGGGACATCTCCGGTTTCACAACCTCAACAAAACTAATTCTAAACGTATTCTCACTATCAACAAAAAGAAACCACGATAAGTATTGTACAAAAAATACCTAAATAAGCCAGCTAAACAAGTCAACAATGAGCACATATCCTCAGTTGAGCTAAAATCCTGCAGAGCAAAGCAAAAAGAACATGGTAAAGCTCCAAGAAAACCAGGCTCGCAAGCAATCAGTGAAAAAATAACCAGTTAGCAATGTAAATAACACTCCTTCATTAACACAAACACACACTCAAATTATTGCACGCTCAGAGTATAGGAAACTAGCAACCTGTAAAAAAATCAAGCCTATAATACAAAGCTTTACACATATAAACCATGCAACATGAAACAAGTACATCAAATACATGCTGTCCACTTAAATTTCTCCAGTAATGAAACCAAACACAAGAGATGCCATCAATAACCCACAGTTTAAATCTGAATCTCCCAAACATAAATAATGTTCACTTACCTGTAATGTACAAGTGTGCAGTCTAAACAAGTGCCATTAATTCCTCGAGCAGCCATATCCTACAAAGATGACTTTTTCTCCAGATGACTTGCACAGACTGTACAGAACATCTTAAACAGCAGAATATAGCAATTATCTATAAAACTTAATCAAAAATAAAATTCAAGTGACCTATATCAAATCATGACAGTCATTTATAATCCCACTGTCACCAACTACAAAAAGTAAAATTCTTAAAATAGTAGTAATTTAATAAAAAAAAAGGCTGCACCAACCTCTCGTCTAACCTTCCCTTGTGAGTTCCACAACTGAGCAGAATTATGTAGAAATCTACACATATTTCAAAAAACAGCATACCCACCCCAAACAATTAAACCAAGCCTTGTTTCTTCACGTGATGCACCTAGACCATATTTGACTTTACTACTTTGTAAGGAATGCACAAATAGATTACACAGTTTAACACATTCAGATAAATACATACATTGAAATGCATAAGACATTTTAAACAGCTCAGCATTTAAACCTCTCATGGAATGAAATGAAAGTCAATACCAAGCAAGAAACCAATGCACTTAGCACCTCATCAAGTTGGATATGACCATTCTCACCTCTGCTGGCACCCCATTGTTTAATCCAGTATGTCCAAGATCAAAAACACTGAACAGAAAGCCAAGGATGACTGTAGCAATTGTAGAATAATTAGCATGCAAACCAATTGACTCAGGCTTCTCTCACCACAAACTGAAAATTATGTAACTTTTTAATATATTTAATCAATGTTTTAGTTAATGTGACCAACTTTAAAATGAATTTTCAGCAGAGATTGATATATGCAGAAAAGTATAAGAAAGCTATGCACACAGTTGTAAATCTCCTATGTAGAGGCTTATAACACACTTGGAGCCGATGTGAAAAAAAATAATTGAAGGGAAAATCACGGAAGCCACAAATATTAGCTGCCCAATAGGAGAGTTGATAAACAGAGGTTGGCATGAGAGGAAATACATTAATTTTAATGTTTTGCTTCCCCTTCAAGAACAAAAACCTCTAAATGTATTAGCTGGGTTAAGCTTACAGAAACTAGCATCTCAAGATGGCCTGAAGCACAAAAGCAAAATGTACATTAAAGTATTTTGACTGATACATTTTTGCAGACTGATACAATGTGCAGACAAATCCTTCTATGTGGCACACCTCATCACTAAGGGCTTTTCATCCAAAAAAGG